>NC_057813.1:648237005-648252510 GCF_018294505.1 Triticum aestivum
CAGGTCTGGTACACAGTATTGCATACATGATAGAGCCTATGGCTGAAGCATAGGGAACATCTTTCATTTTCTCTCTATCTTCTGCTGTGGTCGGGCATTGAGTTTGACTCAACTTCACACCTTGTAGTGCGGGCAAGAACCCTTTATTTGCCTGATCCATTTTGAACTTTTTCAAAATTTTATCAAGGTATGTGCTTTATGAAAGTCCTATTAAGCGTCTTGATCTATCTCTATAGATCTTGATGCCCAATATGTAAGCAGCTTCACCGAGGTCTTTCATTGAAAAACTTTTATTCAAGTATCCCTTTATGCTATCCAGAAATTCTATATCATTTCCAATTAGTAATATGTCATCTACATATAATATCAGAAATGCTACAGAGCTCCCACTCACTTTCTTGTAAATACAGGCTTCTCCAAAAGTCTGTATAAAACCATATGCTTTGATCACACTATCAAAGCGTTTATTCCAACTCCAAGATGCTTGCACCAGTCCATAAATGGAACACTGGAGCTTGCACACTTTGTTAGCACCTTTTGGATCTACAAAACCTTCTGGCTGCATCATATCCAACTCTTCTTCCAGAAATCCATTCAAGAATGCAGTTTTGACATCCATTTGCCAAATTTCATAATTATTAAATGCAGCAATAGCTAACATGATTCGGAAAGACTTAAGCATCGCTACGGGTGAGAAAGTCTCATCGTAGTCAACTCCTTGAACTTGTCGAAAACCTTTCACAACAAGTCGAGCTTTATAGACAGTTACATTACCATCAGCGTCAGTCTTCTTCTTAAAGATCCATTTATTCTCAATTGCTTGCCGATCATCGGGCAAGTCAACCAAAGTCCATACTTTGTTTTCATACATGGATCCCATCTCAGATTTCATGGCCTCTAGCCATTTTGCGGAATCTGGGCTCATCATCGCTTCCTCATAGTTTGTAGGTTCATCATGGTCAAGCAACATGACTTCCATAATTGGATTACCGTACCACTCTGGTGCGGATCTTACTCTGGTAGACCTACGAGGTTCAGTAGAAACTTGATCTGAAGTTTCATGATCAATATCATTAGCTTCCTCACTAATTGGTGTAGTTGTCACAGGAACCGGTTCTTCTGATGAACTACTTTCCAATAAGGGAGTAGATATAGTTATCTCATCAAGTTCTACTTTCCTCCCACTCACTTCTTTCGAGAGAAACTCCTTCTCTAGAAAGGATCCGATTTTAGCAACGAAAATCTTGCCCTCAGATATGTGATAGAAGGTGTACCCAATATTCTCTTTTGGGTATCCTATGAAGACACATTTCTCCGATTTGGGTTCGAGCTTATCTGGTTGAAGTTTTTTCACATAAGCATCGCAGCCCCAAACTTTAAGAAACGACAACTTTGGTTTCTTGCCAAACCACAGTTCATAAGGCGTCGTCTCAACGGATTTTGATGCTTCCCTATTTAACGTGAATGCGGCCGTCTCTAAAGCATAACCCCAAAACAATAGCGGTAAATCAGTAAGAGACATCATAGATCGCACCATATCTAGTAAAGTACGATTACGACGTTCGGACACACCATTTCGTTGTGGTGTTCCGGGTGGCGTGAATTGCGAAACTATTCTGCATTGTTTCAAGTGTAGACCAAACTCGTAACTCAAATATTCTCCTCCACGATCAGATCGTAGAAATTTTTATTTTCTTGTTACGATGATTTTCCACTTCATTCTGAAATTCTTTGAACTTTTCAAATGTTTCAGACTTATGTTTCATCAAGTAGATATACCCATATCTGCTCAAATCATCTGTGAAGGTGAGAAAATAACGATACCCGCCGCGAGCCTCAACATTCATTGGACCACAAACATCAGTATGTATGATTTCCAACAAATCAGTTGCTCGCTCCATAGTTCCGGAGAACGGCGTTTTAGTCATCTTGCCCATGAGGCACGGTTCGCAAGTACCAAGTGATTCATAATCAAGTGATTCCAAAAGCCCATCAGTATGGAGTTTCTTCATGCGCTTTACACCGATATTACCTAAACGGCAGTGCCACAAATAAGTTGCACTATCGTTATCAACTCTGCATCTTTTGGTTTCAACACTATGAATATGTGTATCACTACTATCGAGATTCAATAAAAATAGACCACTTTTCAAGGGTGCATGACCATAAAAGATATTACTCATATAAATAGAACAACCATTATTCTCTGATTTAAATGAATAACCGTCTCGCATCAAACAAGATCCAGATATAATGTTCATGCTCAACGCTGGCATCAAATAACAATTATTTAGGTCTAAAACTAATCCCGATGGTAGATGTAGAGGTAGCGTGCCGACCGCGATCACATCGACTTTGGAACCATTTCCCACGCACATCGTCACCTCGTCCTTAGCCAATCTTCGCTTAATTCGTAGTCCCTGTTTCGAGTTGCAAATATTAGCAACAGAACCAGTATCAAATACCCAGGTGCTACTGTGAGCATTAGTAAGGTACACAACAATAACATGTATATCACATGTACCTTTGTTCACTTTGCCATCCTTTTTATCCGCCAAATACTTGGGACAGTTCCGCTTCCAGTGTCCAGTCTGCTTGCAGTAGAAGCACTCAGTTTCAGGCTTAGGTCTAGACTTGGGTTTCTTCTCTTGAGCAGCAACTTGCTTGCCATTCTTTTTGAAGTTCCCCTTCTTCTTCCCTTTGCCCTTTTTCTTGAAACTGGTGGTCTTGTTAACCATCAACACTTGATGCTCCTTCTTGATTTCTACCTCCGCGGCTTTTAGCATCGCGAAGAGCTCGGGAATAGTCTTGTTCATCCCTTGCATATTATAGTTCATCACGAAGCTCTTATAGCTTGGTGGCAGTGATTGAAGAATTCTGTCAATGACACTATCATCAGGAAGATTAACTCCCAGTTGAATCAAGTGATTATTATACCCAGACATTTTGAGTATGTGTTCACTGACAGAACTATTCTCCTCCATCTTGCAGCTATAGAACTTATTGGAGACTTCATATCTCTCAATCTGGGCATTTGCTTGAAATATTAACTTCAACTCCTGGAACATCTCATATGCTCCATGACGTTCAAAACGTCGTTGAAGACCCGGTTCTAAGCCGTAAAGCATGGCACACTGAACTATCGAGTAGTCATCAGCTTTGCTCTGCCAGATGTTCTTAACGTTGTCAGTTGCATCAGCAGCAGGCCTGGCACCCAGCGGTGCTTCCAGGACGTAACTTTTCTATGCAGCAATGAGGATAATCCTCAGGTTACAGACCCAGTCCGTGTAATTGCTACCATCATCTTTCAACTTTGCTTTCTCAAGGAACGCATTAAAATTCAACGGAACAACAGCACGAGCCATCTATCTACAAACAAACATAGACAAGCAAAATACTATCAGGTACTAAGTTCATGATAAATTTAAGTTCAATTAATCATATTACTTAAGAACTCCCACTTAGACAGACATCTCTCTAGTCATCTAAGTGATCACGTGATCCAAATCAACTAAACCATGTCCGATCATCACATGAGATGGAGTAGTTTCAATGGTGAACATCACTATGTTGATCATATCTACTATATGATTCACGTTCGACCTTTCAGTCTCCGTGTTCCGAGGCCATATCTGTATATGCTAGGCTCGTCAAGTATGACCTGAGTATTCCGCGTGTGCAACTGTTTTGCACCCGTTGTATTTGAACGTAGAGCCTATCACACCCGATCATCACGTGGTGTCTCAGCACGAAGAACTTTCGCAACAGTGCATACTCAGGGAGAACACTTCTTGATTATTAGTGAGAGATCATCTTAAAATGCTACCGTCAATCAAAGCAAGATAAGATGCATAAAGGATAAACATCACATGCAATCAATATAAGTGATATGATATGGCCATCATCATCTTGTGCTTGTGATCTCCATCTTCGAAGCACCATCGTGATCACCATCGTCACCGGCGCGACACCTTGATCTCCATCGTAGCATCGTTGTCGTTACGCCATCTATTGCTTCTACGACTATCGCTACCGCTTAGAGATAAAGTAAAGCAATTAGAGGGCGTTTGCATTTCATACAATAAAGCGACAACCATATGGCTCCTGCCAGTTGCCGATAACTTCGGTTACAAAACATGATCATCTCATACAATAAAATATAGCATCACGTCTTGACCATATCACATCACAACATGCCCTGCAAAAACAAGTTAGACGTCCTCTACTTTGTTGTTGCAAAATTTACGTGGCTGCTACGGGCTTTAGCAAGAACCGTTCTTACCTACGCATAAAAACTACAACGATAGCTCGTCAAGTTGGTGCTGTTTTAACCTTCGCAAGGACCGGGCGTAACCACACTCGATTCAGCTAAAGTGTGAGAGAGAGAGACACCCGCCAGCCACCTTTAAGCACGAGTGCTCGCAACGGTGAAACCAGTCTCGCGTAAGCGTACGCGTAATGTCAGTCTGGGCCGCTTCATCTCACAATACCGCCGAACCAAAGTATGACATGCTGGTAAGCAGTATGACTTGTATCGCCCACAACTCACTTGTGTTCTACTCGTGCATATAACATCAACGCATAAAACCTAGGCTCTGATATCACTGTTGGGGAACGTAGTAATTTCAAAAAAATTCCTACGTACACGCAAGATCATGGTGATGGCATAGCAACGAGAGGAGAGAGTGTAGTCCACGTACCCTCGTAGACCGTAAGCGGAAGCGTTATGACAACGCGGTTGATGTAGTCGTATGTCTTCACGATCCGACCGATCCAAGTACCGAACGTACGGCACATCCGAGTTCAGCACATGTTCAGCTCGATGACGATCCCCGGGCTCCGATCCAGCAAAGCTTCGGGGATGAGTTCCGTCGGCACGACGGCGTGGTGACGATGATGATGCTCTACCGGCACAGGGCTTCGCCTAAACTCCGTGACGATATGACCGAGGTGGAATATGGTGGAGGGGGGCACCGCACACGGCTAAGGAACGATCCGTAGATCAACTTGTGTGTCTATGGGGTGCCCCCCGCCCCCGTATATAAAGGAGCCAAGGGGGAGGAGGCGGCCGGCCAAGGAGGGCGCGCCAAGGGGGGAGTCCTACTCCCACCGGGAGTAGGACTCCCTTCTTTCCTAGTTGGAATAGGAGAAGGGGGGAAAGAGGAGGAAGAGGGGAAGGAAAGGGGGGCGCCGCCCCCCTTCCATTGTCCTATTTGGACTAGGAAGGGGAGGGGCGCGCGGCCCCCTCCTGCCTCCTTCCCTCTTCCCCCTCGAGGCCCATGTAGGCCCAATAACCCCCCGGGGGGTTCCTGTAACCTCCCGATGCTCTGGTAAAATGCCGATTTCACCCGGAACGATTCCGATGTCCAAATATAGGCTTCCAATATATCGATCTTTATGTCTCGACCATTTCGAGACTCCTCGTTATGTCCGTGATCACATCCGGGACTCCGAACAAACTTCGGTACATCAAAACTTATAAACTCATAATAAAATTGTCATCGTAATGTTAAGCGTGCGGACCCTACGAGTTCGAGAACTATGTAGACATGACCTAGAACTATTCTCGGTCAATAACCAATAGCGGAACCTGGATGCCCATATTGGTTCCTACATATTCTACGAAGATCTTTATCGGTCAAATCGCATAACAACATACGTTGTTCCCTTTGTCATCGGTATGTTACTTGCCCGAGATTTGATCGTCGGTATCCAATACCTAGTT
This sequence comes from Triticum aestivum, assembly GCF_018294505.1. Classification (NCBI taxonomy): domain Eukaryota; kingdom Viridiplantae; phylum Streptophyta; class Magnoliopsida; order Poales; family Poaceae; genus Triticum; species Triticum aestivum. The sequence goes on from NC_057813.1 coordinate 648,242,731, forward strand.
CAATCTCGTTACCGGCAAGTCTCTTCACTCGTTCCGTAATGCATCATTCTGTAACCAACTCATTTGGTCACATTGCTTGCAAGGCTTATAAAGATGTGCATTACCGAGAGGGCCTAGAGATACCTCTCTGACAATCGGAGTGACAAAACCTAATCTCGAAATACGCCAACTCAACATGTACCTTCGGAGACACCTGTAGTACTCCTTTATAATCACCCAGTTACGTTGTGACGTTTGGTAGTACCCAAAGTGTTCCTCCGGTAAATGGGAGTTGCATATTTCTCATAGTTACAGGAACATGTATAAGTCATGAAGAAAGCAATAGCAATATACTAAACGATCAAGTGCTAGGCTAACGGAATGGGTCACGTCAATCACATCATTCTTCTAATGATGTGATCCCATTAATCAAATGACAACACATGTCTATGGTTAGGAAACATAACCATCTTTGATTAATGAGCTAGTCAAGTAGAGGCATACTAGTGACTATATGTTTGTCTATGTATTCACACATGTATCATGTTTCCGGTTAATACAACTCTAGCATGAATAATAAACATTTATCATGATATGAGGAAATAAATAATAACTTTATTATTGCCTCTAGGGCATATTTCCTTCAGTGCGCCCCCCTTGCCCAGTCCGAAATGGACAAGGGAAGGGGGTGCGCCCTCCTCTCCTTCCTTCTCTTCTCTCCTCTTTCCCTTCTTCTCCTTCTTGGACTAGGAAAGGGGGAAACCTACTCCTACTGGGAGTAGGAGTCCTCCCCGTTGGCGCGCCCCTTGTGGCCGACCGGCCTCCTCCTCCCCTCCCTTATATACGGGGAAGCGGGGCACCCCATAGACACAGAAGTTGATCAAGTTGTTCTTTTAGCCGTGTGCGGTGCCCCCTCCACAGATTTCCACCTCGATCATATCGTCGTAGTGCTCAGGTGAAGCCCTGCGTCGGTAACTTCATCAATACTGTCACCACGCCGTCGTGCTGAAGGAACTCTCCCTCGGCCTCAGCATGATCTAGAGTTCGAGGGACATCAACGAGATGAACTTGTGCAGATCGTGGAGGTGTCGTGCGTTCGGTACTTGATCGGCTGGATCGCGAAGACGTTCGACTACATCAACCGCGTTACATAACGCTTCCGCTTTCGGTCAACGAGGGTACGTGGACACACTCCCCCCCCCATTGCTATGCATTACCTAGATAGATCTTGCGTGATCGTAGGAAATTTTTTGAACTTACTGCGTTCCCCAATAGTTACATGACAAGAAACATGTATTTTACAAGTTTGTGCACCAAACTGTCTGTTGCGTGCAAGTTCTGTGACTTCGGGTGTATTTACCTCATTCTTAAATTTCTAGAAATGCATTTAGTGGCTTGAATATAGCAAACAGACTCAAAAAGATGCCAAATATTGAAATGGATCATGCAATGATGTATCTTGAGTGTGTAATTATTTTGAATACCAACATATGAAGCATCGGTCCCTTCCGCGTTTAAACTAGACCAATTCTCTCTCGAAACCATGTGTCTTTTCAAAGATGGTTCGGTTTCTCATAAATTTTGTGAAACATTCTCAATTTTATATCACACCCTACAATGGGCATATAATGACACTGTGCCAATTTTCATTTTTTTTGGAGTTTGTTTCCATTTTTGGAATAAAAAACAATAAGACTACATGTTGGGCATTTTTTCAAAATCAAAAACAATTTTGAACATTTTTGAAAAATATTAACATTTTAAAAAAATGTTATCATTTTAAAAAGAAATAACTGTTTTAAAATGTAAGTTGGAAATTTTTGTTAATCGTAAGGAACACTCTTTCACACAAATATGATTGTTCAAAGCTACAGGTGGTTCGACCCCGGCCTTAAAAGTGTGGCTTTATATACTTTACTAATGAAAAAAAAACGTCCCATTCATATCATGACAAAATAGTTGCCGAGTGGGAATGAGCTAACCGCTTAAAATTCATGTCTCAGGTTCTATTTCCATTCATTTGCAGTTTTGTTTTTAAATTAAAACATGCGGCGTACACCTATAGAATTTTTACATATACTATAATACATATATTTTGTTTTAGAAGAGTTTAAATAATTTTAGAGATGATTTAATATTTTCTATAGTTTAAATGAATTTATGTGTGCTTATTGGAGTTAATGCCAATTTGATGTATATGTAAGTCAAATATGGTTTAAAACATTTCCATTTTTTAAGGAATTATGTTTATCTTAGCTCATATGAAATAGATAAAAATGTCAAAATATACTTAGGGATAACTGAAACTTCTATTTGCAACCTATTGGAAAAATGATAATAATATCAAACTGTCGTAGAAAATTTGTATATTTGGGCATGGAATAATATTATTAATTCATAAAATTGGCACGGATTTTTTAGATGATTTCACAAATGTTTTCTATTCATTGACGCTATGTAGTAACTACATAACTACTGTTGTCTGTTCACAAGAAAAAACGTATTGTTGCCTACATGTGAAAATAACTGAAAGACTAAAAAGCTTGGCTCGTCTTTTCGTTTAGGGGAAAACTTGGCTAGTTGGAATGTTGAGGTTAGTACTACGTAGCTCAAATCCACGTTCAACATCTTCTTTTTAAATAAAATACTTTGCTCGGTTTATGTTAGAATTTAGAGCAACTCTAGCAGACCCTGCATTTTACCGACCTGTAAACTGTGTTTGCAGGTCGTACGGGGGCGCTTATGCAGGCTGAAAATTGCGGCGGCAGACTAAAAACCGCAAACAAACCTGTAATTTTTAAATAAAGTTGTTTCGCGTGAGAAATTTAAGTAGTTGCTCGCCGGAGCTCGCTCGCATAGATGGTTCTTCTTCGCATAATAAGTTCGCACACGTCACATACATACATAAAGGTTAGAGATGCTAGAAAGGGCCTACGCTACCGCGGACGAAATCACTATTCTGACCTTTTTAACAATCTTTGTCACAAAATGAACTCAACATGAAAATATTTCACAATCTGATCCTTTTAGCAACGCCACAGTCCGTGGCGTTTCTTCTCCATACAAAAACGTCGAAGTAGCTCGCGTTTCAGACCTACATATAAACACCAGGCTAGCTAGCGCTTCCGACCCACATGGAAGCGCCAAGCACATTGGTGTTTCCGCCCAGGCAGAAACGCCATGATCGTTGGCGTTTGTGTTGCTGCCCAGGCGGAAACGCCATGAGTGTTGGCGTTTCTGGCTGAAACTTCGCGGCATGGTGAGCGGAGTCGTGTGGTGTGACTGAGAACAAACTCGTACGCGCGCACGCATGAGCAGTGTTGGTGAGAGAGATTATAATAGTAATACTAGCTTTTGTTGCTTCGAGACTTATTATCAGGAGCTGGATCGTGTCCAAGTCAATCCTGCTTGCTATATAAACTCCGCTCGCGCAGCAGAACACAACAGCCTGAGGCGAGCTAAGAGTTCACGGAGGACACAGCTCAAACTACTAGCTGGGATTAGCTCAAGCTTCATTCGGATATTACTTCCGCTTCCGCTAGACATACAGCTCGTCAGCGACATGGACGCCATGGAGAGAGGCGAGAGCGCGACGCTCCTGCTCGAGGTAACGATTAGCTCCCTGCGCGCAGTAGCCGAGCTTGTGGTTGAGGCACCACACGTGCACCAGGTCGTTCTGCACCATGCCCCAGCTGCAGCGCCACGCCGCGCGGGAGAACACCGGGACCATGATCGCCACCCACCCCGTGCAAGGCGGCCCTGTGCTGCTGTCGTCGCACCCTCCAGCTCCCAAGATATAAACGCCAAAGCTCATGGCGTTTAGGCCTGGGCAGCAACGCCACCACTCTTGGCGTTTACATGTTGAGCAAAAACGTGAGCTAGCTCGGCGTTTGAATGTGGAGCTGAAACGTGAGCTATCTTGGCGTTTCTATATGGAGACGAAACGCCACGGACTGTGACGTTGCTGAAAAGGTCAGATCGTAAAATACTTTCATGTGGAGTTCATTTTGTGACAAAGATTGTTGAAAAGGTCAGAACAATGATTTTGGCCCGCTACTGCACCACTGCGCCAAAATTGAGCTCACCGGAGCTCCTGCGGTAGCTGCCCACCGGCGGTAATCAGTCGAAGTCGGAGGAGTCGGACGCGAGGTTGATGTAGAGCTTCGCCTGCTCCACCCTCATCACGCGCAGGTCGGCCTCCTTCGATGCGTGCGCCTGTGATGCCGTGAGGCCCGTCTCGAGGAAGAGCCGCTCGAACTCGAGCTCGCGCCGGATGTGCTCTTCCATCTCCTCCTGATCCCTCACCGACCGCTCGAGGACGACACGCTTGAGGAGCTCCTCCTGCCCCGGTGGGAGGTAGTCCTCGGTTCCGATGACGCCTCGGCGCGGCGGCGCATCGGGCACGGCCTCCTACGGCTCCCTCTTCACCGGAAAGAGCCGTGAGCTCGATGAGCACCCGCGGATGAGCACCCCGCGGACCCATGGCCGGATGAGCTCCCCGCGGAACAGTTGCCGGAGGAGGCGCGGCGGCGACGGGCGCGCTCGAGCTCGAACTCCTCGAGCTCGCGTCGGTTGAATGCCGGCGGCGGCCGGGCACCCTGGTTGAGCCACCAACACGCCCCCTGCTTGCACGCGGCGTCAGATCTGGTGGTTCAAGGCGCGCCGGCGGCGAGAAATCGAGCGGCGCGGTGGGGAATTGGAGGGGAACGCGGCGGCGGAAGGATTGGGTTTCGACCCGCATCTGCCCCGCAAACCCTCAGTTATAGTGGCTCGGGGGTTGCGTTTGCGGGCTGCGGCAAAAAAATTTACGGGCCGGACAGCAATGCGGGCTCTGGTCTGGCTAGAAAAATGGGTCTAGCCCGTGTAATCGCCGGAATTATGCGGATTTGCGCCGGATGCGGGGTCTGCTAGAGTTGCACAAACCAGTAACATAGACATTGCCCTCTTGGCGTTTAAGCATGTGGTCCCTTGTTCGATCCCCTCTTGCCGTTTTCACTTTTTAAATTAAGAAAACCATACAGGTTTTTATTTTCTTTATTATATCTTCATAAAATGAAAATGTACTTACAGCGGCCTAACAGTCGGGACAAAGCAGCAGCACTCCGTTTTTTTTCACTGAAAAAAAGAAGCAGCGTCGACACGACGCAACAACAGAAGCAGTCCGTTTTCCTAATCAAATATCTCAATGCATGACACGTCAGCTTGAAGCAATGTCCAAATGACGCAGCACAGAAGGCGGTCCACCACGGTTCGAACAACTTTAAAAAAAGTAAGCCCGACACATGTGTGGGTTGGACACGCATGACACATCAGCGTTCACTAGTAGAAAACAGGGCTACCGTTCGGGCCTGGCCAGCCCATTAGTCCCAGTTTTTCAAGAACCGGGGCCCATGAGGGGTATTAGACTCGGTTCGTCAGCCCAGGGGGCTGGCCAGGGCCTTGTGAGCATTGTTTCCGGTTCGTGTGGAACCATTTGTCCCGGTTCAAACCACAAACTGGGACCAATGGTCCTCGCTCCTGGCCCATAACCATTGGTCCTGGTTCGTGGCTTGAACCGGAACAGAAGGGGGTGCTTTAGTCGCGGTTCATGCCATGAATCGGGACAAATAACTTGCCTATATATACCAACCGCCGCGGCAGAACACTCCAGTGCTCTGTTTTTTCAATCCAGCGAGGAGAGGGTATTTGGGTGCTCTAGTTCACCTCCTATGCACATGAGGTGTTCGATGAAATGCCTGAGCCACACTAGTTAAGCTTTCTCCTCGCGAAGCTTGACCTCAGAGCTCCATTTTTTTCGAGATTTGTCTAGATTTAGCGGTCCGTCACGCCCCGTCCCCGTTTTCACCGCCGTTGATCGTCCGCGCCAATCTTGTCGTCGGCACCACCGTCGTGAGCTTCTTGTTCTTATCTCCTTTCTGATACTTGTCTGATTTTCTTACTTTAGGTAGATATTTGTCTGATTTTCTTACTTTTGACACACATAATTATATATAATACACACAGATGAACCGGCAATGGATGTATGGTAACAGTCACACCTCCGAGTACATTAAAGGCGTGCATAATTTTCTCGAAGTGGCTGAGGCAAACAAGCAGAATGGTTTTATGTGTTGTCCATGCACTAAATGTGGGAATGCGAAGTCTTACTCTGACCGGAAAATCCTTCACACCCACCTACTTTACAAGTGTTTCATGCCACACTATAATGTTTGGACGAGGCACGGAGAAATAGGGGTAATGATGGAAGACGGCGAAGAAGAAGAGGACGATGACAACTTTGTGCCCCCTGAATACGGTGATGCTGCAACAGGGGGAGCTGCTGAAGATCAATAGGAACCAGACGATGTGCCCGATGATGCTGCAACGGAGGAAGCTGCTGAAGATCAAGAGGAACCAGACGATGTGCCCGATGATGATCTCCGCCAGGTCATTGTCGATGCAAGGACGCAATGCGAAAGTCAAAAGGAGAAGCTGAATTTCGATCACATGGTAGAGGATCACAAAAAGGGTTGTACCCCAATTGCGAAGATGGCAACACAAAGTTGGGTACCGTACTGCAACTGCTGCAGTGGAAGGCAGAGAATGTTGTGCCTGACAAAGGATTTGAGAAGCTACTGAAAATATTGAAGAAGAAGCTTCCAAAGGATAATGAATTGCCTGACAGTACGTAAGCAGCAAAGAAGGTCGTATGCCCTCTAGGATTGGAGGTGCAGAAGATACATGCATGCCCTAATGACTGCATCCTCTACGGTGGTGCGTATGAGGATTTGAACGCATGCCCGGTATGTGGTGCATTGCGGTATAAGATCAGACGAGAAGACCCTGGTGATGTTGACTGCAAGCCCCGCAGGAAGAGAGTTCCTGCGAAGGTGATGTGGTATGCTCCTATAATACCTCGGTTGAAACGACTGTTCAGAAACAAAGAGCATGCCAAGTTGATGCGATGGCACAGTGAGGACCATAAGAAAGACGGGAAATTGAGAGCACCCGCTGACGGGTCGCAGTGGAGAAAAACCGAGAGAGAGTACTGAGCTGAGTTTGCACATGACCCAAGGAACGTATGATTTGGTTTAAGCATGGATGGCATTAATCCTTTCGGGCAGCAGAGCAGCAATCACAGCACCTGGCCCATGACTCTATGTATGTATAACCTTCCTCCTTGGATGTGCATGAAGTGGAAGTTCATTATGATGCCAGTTCTCATCCAAGGCCCTAATCAACCCGGCAACGACATTGATGTGTACCTAAGGACATTAGTTAAAGAACTTTTACAGCTGTGGAATGGAAACGGTGTACGTGTGTGGGATGACCACAGACAGGAGGAATTTAACCTGCACGCATTGCTGTTTGTAACCATCAACGATTGGCCCGCTCTCAGTAACCTTTCAGGACAGACAAACAAGGGATACCACGCATGCACGCACTGTTTGGCTGACACCGAAAGTATATACCTGGGAAGCTGCAGGAACAATGTGTACCTGGGCCATTGTCGATTCCTTCCGACCAATCATCAATGTCGAAAGAAAGGCAAGCATTTCAAAGACGAGGCAGATCACCGGAAGAAGCCCGCCATGCGTACCGGTGATTACGTACTTTCTATAGTCAATGATTTACACGTAATCTTTGAAAAGGGTTCCGGCGGACTAGCTGTTCCGAGTGACGCTGAGGGACACGCACCCCATGTGGAAGAAGAAATCTATATTTTGGGACCTACCCTACTGAAAAGACCTAGAGGTCCGCTCTTCGATCGACATGATGCACGTGACGAAGAACCTTTGCGTGAACCTACTAGGCTTCTTGGGCGTGTATGGGAAGACAAAAGACACATCTGAGGCACGGGAGGACCTGCAACATTTCCATGAAAAAGACGGCATTGCCTCCAAAGCAGGATGAAGGTCCTGCCAGCTACGCTCTTACCAAAGAAGAGAAGGAAATCTTCTTTGAATGCCTTCTTAGTATGAAGGTCCCGATTGGCTTCTCTTGAATATAAAGGGAATAATAAATATGGCAGAGAAAAAGTTTCAGAACTTAAAGTCTCATGACTGCCACGTGATTATGACGCAACTGCTTCCGGTTCCATTAAGGGGGCTTCTATCAGAAAACGTCCGATTAGCCATTGTGAAGCTATGTGCATTCCTCAATGCAATCTCTAAAAAGGTGATCGATCCAGAAATCATACCAAGTCTAAGGAGCGATGTGGTGCAATGTCTTGTCAGTTTCGAGCTGGTGTTCCCACCATCCTTCTTCAATATCATGACACACGTCCTAGTTCATCTAGTTGACGAGATTTTCATTCTGGGTCCCGTATTTCTACACAATATGTACCCGTTTGAGAGGTTCATGGGAGTCCTAAAGAAATATTTTTGTAACCGCGCTAGGCCAGAAGGAAGCATCTCCATGGGCCATCAAACAGAGGATGTCATTGGATTTTGTGTTGACTTAATTCCTGGCCTTAAGAAGATAGGTCTCCCTGAATCGCGGTATGAGGGAAGAATGACTGGAAAATGCACGCTTGGAGGGGACTCAATAATATGCAGGGACGGATATTCTTGGTCTCAAGCACACTACACAGTACTAATGAACTCTACCTTGGTGACCCTGTATGTCGATGAACACAAGAACAGTCTGCGCTCCAAACACCCGGAGCGGTGCGACGACTGGATTACAAGTGAACACATCAGGACTTTCAGCAGTTGGTTGGAAACACGTCTCAGAGGTGAGAACACTGTTTGTGCTGATCTATACTCGTTGTCCAGGGGACCATCTTTGACTGTATTGACTTACAAAGGATACCAGATAAATGGGAATACATTTTACACGGTCGCCCAAGATCAAAAGAGCACCAACCAAAACAACGGTGTCCGCTTCGATGCAGCAACCGAGAGGGGAAAGGACACATATTATGGTTACATAGTGGACATATGGCAACTTGACTACGGAGTAGATTTTAAGGTCCCTTTGTTTAAATGCAACTGGGTCAATCTATCAGGAGGCAGGGTACAGGTAGACCCACAGTACGAAATGACAACAGTCGATCTGAACAATCTTGGGTACACTAACGAACTGTTCGTCCTAGCCAATGATGTGGCACAGGTTATCTATGTGAAGAACATGTCTACCAAACCGAGAAAAAGAGAAAATAAGGATGCGAATACATCATACGATGAGCCAAAGTGCCACATAGTTCTTTCAGGAAGAAGGGACATCATGGGAGTGAAGGGCAAGACATACATGTCCGAAGATTATGAAAAGTAACAAAAAGAATTGTCATAAAGATTTTTTCAATAGAAACTAAAATAACAAAATCTGTTTTTCAATATAATGATAAAACGCACTAATATTAAATAGCAGGAAAAAGAATCGCTCCAAATATATTTTTGGTGTGTATAAATATTATAATTATTCAAATTTGGAAACTAATGGAGTAACAGAAAGATTATAATTATTCTGAGCTAAAAGAAAAAAAAATAAAAAAAAGCAAAAATCAAAAGAAAATAAATAATTCAAAGCAAAAAATAAAACAAAAAAATAAAAAAAAAGTGCCACCTAAAGGGCCACCACGGCCTGAATACGACTAGAAACCCAACAATGGGCTAGGATTCAGGCCCGCAATAGGCCCAATAGGCCCACAGGCACAAATAGTACGTTTAGGCCCGTAAGCCAGCATTTGAGAGGAGATTGAGAAGGCAGCGGGACTGGGGCTTATAAATCACTCTCGAGGTCCCTCAGCTTGCGAGGTGGGACTAAACTTTTGTGCCGCGACGCAGGCAGCACAAGGCCTATAGTGCCGGTTGGTGGTAC
>NC_057813.1:648252520-648253368 GCF_018294505.1 Triticum aestivum
AAAGCTCTGCCTATATAAGCAGCACTCGTGAAAATTTGGTTCAGTTCGTTCTTCCCCACCCGACGCCGCCAGGCTGCCCGTCTCCGCCTCGTCGTTGCCGTCGTCGCCCCGCGCCGTCCCGCGCGGCCTTGACGCTGTCGTCGCCCCCGCCCCGCGCCCCGTGCCCAGCGACACCGCCGGCCCCTGCCCGTCGCCGCCCCGCCCCGCGCCGCACCTCACCGTCGACCATCGCCGTGCCGCCCCTCACGCACCGTCATCGTCGCCATCACCGTCCCCTGCTCGTCGCCCTAGCCGCGCCCCTCACGTCGTCGCCATCCCGTGAGCAAATTTTTTGCTAATTTAATTTGATGTAGTAGTTAATTTAGATGTGTGGTATAATTTAGATGTGTAGTTAATTGAGTTAGATTTTTTTTGTTAGATTTTTTTGTAGTTCATAGATTTTTTTGTTAGATGGGTAATAATTTAGATGTGTAGTTCATAGATTTTTCTGTTAGATTTTTTTCATATGGTGTAATTTGTTCATATTGTGTTAGATTTTATTTTTGTTAATAGATTTGTTTGGTGATATTATTGTTGAATATGCATGTTTGTATGTTCATATATATATGCAAAGATCAAATATGTCAATTATTTATGATTTTTTCTGTTTATAGAATTTTTATGATTTTTTTCTGTTGTAATTTTGTTCATAGAATTTTAATAATTTTTTTGTTCATAGAATTTTCTTTGTCAATTTATGTATATGTTCATATTGTGTATGTATAGGAAAATTGTGCATGATCAAAGTCATTTATGAATATGTTCATATTTAGAATAGAGGAAAAAGAAAAATAAGAAGAGAAAGTGTT
>NC_057813.1:648253378-648266098 GCF_018294505.1 Triticum aestivum
GAAAAAGGAAAATAAGAAGAGAAAGTGTTTAATATAATTAGTTAGAAAAATAATAGAACTATAGTTAAACTAGTTTATTTTTAGTAAGTACTACTTTATTTTATTTATAGTAAGTGCTTAATATATAGTTGAACTAGCTAGTTGATTTAATAAACTACTTTATTTTACTATATATAGAAGTAGTTTATTTTTAGTAAGTACTACTTTATTTATTTAGAGTAAGTGCTTAGTAGTTGAACTAGTTGATTTAATTAATAAAACTACTTTATTTTACTATATATAGAAGTAATTCCCGCATGAACATAGACCGGAAATATCGTACTCGGACGATGAAAACCGCCCGGGGGAGTGCGACTGGTGCCACGACGACCGAGGTATGTGCGACAGGTTCCTTGAGCTGGACGAAGATCGGCGCTTCAGCATTAAGCTCAAGGAGACCTTCGATGTTCATACGGTACGCAACAACGACAATAGTTTTTTTTGGTAATTAAGCACAACTTCAACTATTGTAACATGTATTTTCCATCTTTTCAAATTCGACTAGCTTATCCCATGCTATGCAAGACGCTATGTCTTGGAGAGGATGTGTTTTGAAGACCATGAAAGTATGGAAACCAAAAAAATTCACCTAAGGACCCATCATGGTGTAGATTTTGAAGTAAAGTTGTACAATGCTGAGAGTGTAACCCATTTTGGTTGCAAAAATTGGGAAGCACTTTGCAAGATGTATGGTTTTGATGAGGGTATGCTTGTCACCATGGATCTTGGTGATCCTACAATCGAGCAAGACAATATGGACATTTGGGTCCTTGTGGATACACTTCCAATTCTTCCCCCGTGTGAGCTTCTCAAACATAGTTATTAAGTAATTTATATTGTTTATTTCAAAATAGTTGACAGCTTATTTCCATTGATAGCTTATTTTCATTCTTCAAAGAATGTGCGGAAGATGGTAGACAAAACCCACTACACTGATGGCTCCGAATTAACTTATAAGGAGAAAAATCGGTTGATCGCATTTTGCACTGATCTTGAGAATTACAATGTCTACAATCGAACTCCTCAACATTATGGTCAATACGTGCCACTAGTGCACATGTTGAACTACGGTAACTACCATGGAGATACCCTGGTAAGATTTTTTACTATTACGACATCCGTGCATCTTTTTGCATACTTCTAAAACTAGTTCATCATTGCTAACTACGAAGTTATTACTATGTTTTTAAATAGATAATCCTGAATGATTGTGTGCCTCATCTGATGTATACGCACGGTTGCGTTGATGTTTTGAACATAAAACCAGGTCGTCCTACGAATCTCAACTGTCCATACCGGATTTCTAAAAGAAGTGGAGACATGACAATCAAAGAATGGAAAAAATGTATGGACAGTCGAAGGAGCTTCTTGGAAGCAAAAGGAAGCGAAGCACAAGAATTAGAGACAGGATGATCTCCATTCTTCATAATGGAGAGTCAGGGTCTATATTATCTTAAGTGTTTAGGTCCTACCTGATACTAATGATCATGTGCTAAGAACAATTATGTAGGGTTGGGTTCGATGACTATGAGTATGATGATCGCATGACTTGTTATTAATAACGAGTAGAAGTTGTATGATGATGCATGATTAGTAGGACTTGTTATTATATATGATGATGTATGATGCGAGTATGAAGAGTTATTATATATCAGTGGGTGAAATGAACATAGCAGTAGCGTTGGTAAACCAAGCACGAAGAATAAGAGAGGACACTTCTCTCTATTAGCTAGCTAATAACAACCTAAATTAACCCCCAAAACCCCTAAACCAGCCACTTTAAAAAAAACCTCAACTGCAGCCAGCTTCTGACGCGTGGATGCCTTTTGGTCCCGGTTTATGTCACCAACCGGAACCAAAAGCCCCCCTGCCTGGGCTGCCCGCAACGGCCAGGTGGAGGCCCATCTTTCCCGGTTCATGTAAGAACCGGGACTAAAGGGGGGAGGCATTAGTAACGACCTATTAGTCCCGGTTCAAGAACTGGGACTAGAGGCCCTCATGAACTGGGACAAATGCCCTGTTTTCTACTAGTGGTGAGCCATCCATGATGGTCTGTTAGGTGTACAGTTGGTCGACTCGGGGCGGTATCCATGACGGTCCATCATATGAACTCCCATCTTGCTAACCCGTGACGGATTTCATGATTAAGCACATAAATCCGTCATATATTACAACAGTTCCTGGGAACGTCATCAGAAAACCGTCATGGAATAACCGATTTCTGGTAGTGTGCTTTACACGTTACTGGTTCCAGGAAGAGTCAATTACATGTATCCAGAGAGTTCTCTTCAGACAATTGACCCGGATAAGATGAAAAGGAGTGGACGACAATGTCTAGTAAGTGCCGAGGAACCGGCATGTTTTGAAGACGCATATACGAAGGACTGTTGGCGTTAGGTAATGGACGAGGTGTTGGGATCAATGTGCGATAACAATGCATGGGAGCTTGTGGATGTTCCGGACTACCATAGAGCCATAGATCTCTAGTGGGAATTTAATATCAAGAAAGATACCGAAGGATAGTAGCCAAAGAGTACGTGCAAGAAGATATTGTTGAGTTCCAAGAAGTGTTCATTCCCATTGCAAAGATGGAAACAGTGAGAATACTCATCACCGAGGTGACGGCCTTCATCGAGGACTGCAAGATGAAGCGCATCACGGGGGGTCAAAAGCAAGGAGCTCCTCATCTGGGTCACCATCTGCGACATGTACATCGACAAGAACGACTACTCAAAGATCACGTTCAAGACGCCCACCGGACTGGGAAGGACCTTCCCCGTCTTTGCCTATGGAAAGGAGGATGACAACAAGCACGACGTGGCCAAATAAGAGACCACGGGCGGCATAAAGAGTCATTTTTTTGCTGTCATACAGAGTTTGACACCACGATGAATACTACATTTACTTATTTTCTATATATGACACAACTCTTGATCAAAGATGTTTTCATCACGCTCATCCTGTGCAAGTACTGAAAATAGAGGTAACAGATAGTTGAGTAGCAAGAAAATTCTTAACAAGTAACAAGTAGCACTAGTAACAAAGGTGCAGTAAGGTGAACCAATCATTTTTGTAATTGAGGACAAAGGGGTCCTCGGGCCGCCGGCCTATCTCTCATGGGCCGGACTGGTGGACCACTCTTGATTCATTAAAGGAAGGCCAAACTACAGGTGACCCCGTGATGGAAGGAAACCTCTGAAGACTTGGCGTATACTCCACATTTGGTAGCAAAAACAGCATGTTTATCCCCTAATGGAGACCAACCATGTGTATCCCTAGGTACCCCTGGTGTCTATATAAACCACATGGTTTATCCTGTAGGTGGGAGAACCATTATCGACATATCCACCTAGGGTTTAGTTCATCTAATCTCGTGGTAGATCAACTCTGTAATTGGAATACAAACACATCAATACAATCAACAGGACGTAAGGTTTTACCTCCTCGAGGGGGCCCGAACCTGGGTAAACGTTGTCTCTATGTTCCCTGTTACCCATCAATCTAGGATCCACACCTCGGGACCCCCTACCTGAGATCTGCCGGGTTTGACGCTGACATTTTGGTGCTTTCATTGAGAGTTTTGTTGTAGGATCGTCAAATGATCGATGGCTCGCTTAGTAAGTGCCGATGTCATCCGCGTCGGGGATATCTGCGTGACCGGCTATCTCTTCATGTTTGGCAGCATCGTTCTACACACCAACCCAACCGGCCACCTTGACAAGATCGACAGTTTCGCTCTTGAGTAGGAAATCTGGTTCGGCAACCTGGAGTTCGTCATCGACGTTCGGGGCTATCTCATCTTTACTGGGTTCTCAGCTTTACCTAAGGGGCCCAGCAATCCCGAAGCCACAATTTCGGACCTTCTCCAAGATCCCATCTTCGGGTCGGCCTCTATCTCGGATATGGCTTTGAGCTCGGATCTGATCACAGCGTCCGAGGACCAAGGGCCAGCCTTGGCAGAAGGCACCCCCTATGCAAGGATACCGGAGGTTAACTTCCAAGGACTTCAAAGGATGAACCTCACTGACCTCTTGTTGTTAGACGATACGTTAGATCGGATCCAGACGTTGAACATCAGACACAAGTTTGCCGAGTTCCGCGCTATAATGAACTCGATAAAGCGCAGGCACAAATTTGCTAAGTTGGACTCGATGTTACTGCTGAAGTTACTCCCACTTTGGTTAGTCCCAGGATCAATAGTGCTAGATGCCGCTAGATCGGTGCCCATAGGCCTATCCTCCTTCTGCCCCCCGCCGCCAGGATACACAGGAGTTTGATGTTGCTGCATAAAATCACGGTTTGGAGAGCTGATTTTTTCACCGCCATATCCATCAGGGTTAGAGCTATTAAACAAATGATCATCAACATGATATTCACCCCCTTGATCAGTAGGATTTAATAGCTCTAGAGATATCAAAATTATTTCAGCACGTACGTGAGCACCGGCATTGCTGTGGAGAGCAGAAAAAGGAAAAATATTTTCATGAAATGCAACATCCCTGGAGATGTAAATGCGGCCAGTGAAGATGTCAAGGCACTTGAAGCCTTTGTGAAGGTTGCTATACCCAAGGAAAGCACATTGCTTGGACCGCAATGCGAGTTTGTGTTTATTGTAGGGTCAAAGATTGGGCCAGCAAGCATACCCAAAGATTTGAAGAATAGAGTAGTTGGGTTTTTCATGAAACAGCCGTTCAAAGGGTGTCCCAAAGTTGATAACCTTGCTAGGAGTTCGGTTTATCAAGTATGTTGCAGCAATGAAAGCTTCATCCCAAAATTTGAGGGGCATGGAAGCTTGAGCAAGAAGGGACAAGCCTACTTTGACAATATGTCTGATGTTTCTCTCTGCTGAACCATTTTATTGGTGAGCATGAGGGCACGAGACCTTATGTGATATGCTTATCTTGGTGAAAAGGGAGTTTAATATTTCATACTCCCCTCCCAAATCTGTTTGAAGAGCAAGAATTGTACGGTCAAATTGTCGTTCTACAAGATTCTAAAAGTCAAGAAATTTCTAGAAGACCTCAGACTTGTGTTTGATTAGATAGATCCATGTGAATTTACTGAAGTCATCTATGAAACTCACATAGCATTTTTTATTCTTCCTACTGTTACAAAGGCAGGACCCTAAACATCAGAAAACATAAGTTCTAAAGTAAATTTTGATTCATTTATTGACTTTGGATAAGGAAGTTGGTAACTTTTGCCTTTCTGGCAGGCATCACATACAAAATCATTATTGAAGCACGTAGCACATGGGAGTTTATTTTTCTCACTAATGTCTTTGCTAACAATAACAGAAGACGGATGCACTAGACGCCAGTGCCACCTACCCAAGGATAGCTTGGTAGCACTTAGCACTTGCTTCTTGACGTTGGGTCCGGTGTGCCTAACTGGATAGAGACCTCTCCTACCATTTCCTTGAAGGAGTACCTTTCTTGTTCCCTATTCCTTTACAAAATAAGAATAGGGATGAATTTAAACAAAAGAGTTATTATCAATGGCAAGACGACTAGCATAGATTAGACTTTTGTTGGCTTCGAGTACATGGAGAATATAATTCAAATGAAGATCACGATCTAGGGTGTGAATAGCAGAATGACCAATATGTTCAATAGCCATACCTGAACCACTTGCAGTATGAATCGGCTCATTTCCGGTGTAGCAATCACACACAGTCAACTTCTCCAGGTCGCTCGTGATGTGGTCGGTGGCACCACTGTCAAGGTACTAGTTGGTATCCACCCCATATTGTGGAGAGGCGAGATATGTTGATTTCTCCTCTACCCCTTGATAGGACTCGTCATAGCGCTTCCAACACTTCCAGGCTGGGTGGCCCATTTTACCGCAGATCTGGCTCTGGACCCTGGGGGCAGAGGCATGGTTGGTGTAGTTGCCCCCGCTGCCACTGTTGTGTCCACCACCGCCACAACCGCCTGGCTTGGAGTAGCCTCAGCCACCGCGGTCACCACCGCTCCCGCCTTGCTTGCGGCCACGGTCATCACTCCCGCCGCCGTTTTTGGCGAAGCGGCCTCGAGTGGCAGCATTGGCAGAGGACAGCGATCCTCCACCATGAAGATTCATCCTCGTCTCCAAGCTGAGCAGCTGCGAGAACAGTTTGGCCACGGTGTCCGATTCCACCTGGGAGCACATGACAGAGACCACAGGATCAAAGTCCTCGTCTAGTCCTGCCAGGATGTGGGAGACGATATCTCCTTCGTCCATCTTCCTCCCTGTAGCGATCAACTCGTTGCAGAGGGACCTAACCGTCCCAACGTAGTTGGTGATGTAGGAACTGCCCTTCTGCAGAATGGCGTGGGCGATTCTGGTGTTAGTGGTGTGAGCACGAGTATGAGAGGCAATCATGCCCTCCAACATGTTCTAAAGCTTTGCCGAGGTGTGGCAGGATGCAACCTGGACGTCCATATCATGAGGAAGCGTCGTCAGAAGATAGGAGAAGACTTGTTGATCTCGCGCATACCAGGTTTGGAGGACAGGGTTTGCCGCCTTCGTCGTGGACTTGCCATCAGACGAGGTCACGTCAATTTCCCTCTATGGCGGCAGCTGGTTGACGTCGAGGTACCTCTCCATCTGCGCTCGCCGGATGGCGGAGAGCAACGTCGCCCGCCACAACGCCTGATTGCCCTTGGTGAGCTTCTCGGTGGTGGCATGAACAAATGGAGAGGATGAGAAGGAACTTGAAGACATCGCCATGAATGGTTTTGAGGAAAGCTCTGATCACCATATGAGAAAACGAAGGGTATGCAGTTCTGCAGGGACGTACTTTTTATATAGCACAAAAAGATTACAGAGGGAACAGGTTATTGCTAGGCTTTTCCCCTACTCCAAGCTATACATAGATAAGATAAGCTCTAGCCTAACAACCTGCTGTATGTAGATTACACGCACGCATACACAGTCCTGATAACACACCACGTTACACCCTATACATGTTTACAAGCCTATCGTTTAACACAATGCAACATCCGTACCAGTTGTACTACGTTTAGTCCAACACGGTAATAGAATTTGGCTCACACAATTTAACAGTCGTGGTTCCATTAATTCTGAAAATGTGCACGACTGATCCTAGAACATTCCTCCGCTCCCTTCCATTTCATGCGCTCCATTGATCTCGGTCTACAAGCACAAACAGCCCACAAACACGGCAATCAACCAGTTAGATGGATGATGGACAGGTCGTCGACTGAGATATATTCATCGAAGCATCAATATCAATAGAAGTTCTCAATCAACTAATGACCCAAAAACTTCCATAAGTATTAATCGAATTGACTTTTAAATTCTAAATGACACTCGACAACAGGACCCACCTGCCAGACTTTGCCGGGTTGTTTCTATTAGGAACTGGGTGAACATAAGATTCGGCCAAGTTTATTTAGTTTCGAGTCCTCTTTCATTGGAAATATGAGAACTATTAAGTCTGCCAAGTTGGGTATCACTAGCTACGGAGTTCAATTTTGAATCAAAGTCAGCAGACACAAGCTTGCCAACTTCCACGATAGAATGAACTCGTTAAAGTTCTGGAACTCGGCACAAAACCAGATTCTAGTAGTGACATATGCATGTGTTGAATTAAATGTATCCCTTTCAATGCACATGGCACAAATACTTACCAAAGAATCTCGATTCGCAATCATATTTATGCATGCGTACAATTAACGTGGGCGTGATCACAGTGAGCTGCAGTCGGCAGTTTGGAAAGAGAGCTCCTCCTTAGTAAGGTCGTACAGCAAGTGCATGTTCTGCAACTGGAAGTTGCCGATGATGCTCACGCTGCTGGATTTATGCATCACCATGCATGAAATGGAATCATCCAGCGGCACCCAGTAATTCTCTGGCGGCAGCACCATGTCCGCTCCACCACTGAAGTGGAACACCATGGACGGCACTGCCTTTTCCTGCGCCACTGCCACACACAAGTCGATCCCACTGCCGGCTGGTGGCGGCAGGAGGCTCCCGTGTAGCTGCCTCCGGAGCTCCTCTCTCAGAGGCCTGTACGCCCCATCGACCAGAACCGAAGTGGGGTTACCGGAGTCGACAAAGACACCGCCGCCGGTGCCGTTTGGTTTCAGAGCGAACATCATTGGTGGGATAGAAAGCCTTGTTTGTCCAACGCTTATCCCGATGAGTGGGACATAGTAGAATGGGTACTTTTTAGGGCCTTGCACGAAAGACATGGACATCACAGGGCTGCCGCCGCTAAGGCTCGCCGAGGCGCCGACGAAAAGGTGACTCCTGGCACCGGGAGTAACGTTGCTGCGGAGGTAGGGGGTGTGGCAGTAAGAGAACTTGCTGGCACCTATCTGAGAGACGAGCGACAAGGGGCCACGGCCAAGCCCTATGAGGCCCGACGACCCGTCAAGGGACCCCGGAGTGAACTGCAGCGTGTCGACGCAGCCGAACGTGAGCGTCACCGAACCATGTTCAAAGGCGAAGACCTCCGTGCCGATAGACCCTCTAGCGTCGCCAACGCCGTAGAAGGCCCCGAAAGCGCAGCTGCCATCCTGGCGGCACGAGTGCGCCCGGTTGGCTAGGCACAAGGTGTCGTTGCATGGCACGGGGTGGAAGCTGTCCGACTTGGACGCGTTATAGTAGGGCAGGCCTTGCATGACGCAGGATCCTTTGAGGCTGCAGGTGGAGCACTGCGTCCAGATGAGGTCGCTACCGGTGTCGATGAGGGCCTCGGCGCGCTGCGGTGGGTTGCCGATCAGGTACTCGGCAATGTACTGGCTGGTGTTCCAGTGGACCGGTGCGCTCACGTCGACAAAGGACGTCAGGCGCTGCCGGCTGCTGGCCATGGCGCGCTGCACGCGCTCCGCCACTGTGTAGTTCCCCTTGCCATCAACATGGATGAGCTCCATGTGTAGCCCTGCGCTACTACACGTAATTATGGTAGCAGCACTCGAGCACAACGCAACGATAAGCACCAGCCTTATTTCCATTGTTTCCCTTGTTGGTTTGATGCAAGCTCCTCACCATGTTATAGCTTAATTGGTAACCTATGGCCTCCATATATATTCATCTGGATAACATGTGGAAACAAACAAACTGACGGAGGATTGACGTGGTACTTTCATAATTTAATAGTAATACACTAGCGTAGTATAATCAAATCTAGGGTGCCGGCCTGAACCATGCACGGGATATGGGCGGACTTCCTTATGGCAGCATAGACATAGGACAGTCGTACTACCATTTTCAAAAATTCTACCAGTATAGATACAGATAGGTAGCAGCTGTCGTTACATCGCTCATCTCTCCAAGTGTCAACCTTTACAAGAAGCTTGGATTTTGTCGCCAAATCCTAGTGTGTGTTTTTATCATTTGTTCTCAAGGGTTGCTACACAATTATTTGACGTGGTAAACCTCCTAGTATACTTATATATCGTGCTGTCTGTGTTCTTGCATGTAATGATTAATCTAAGAACGCATAGAAAAAATAAGACACAAATACAAATCTATTATCTATGAAAATCCTGAAACATCCATTCAGTTAAATAGCGAATAACAACCTATGGGTCTCCAAACTATTTATTACTATTAAAGTTCACTAGCACAAAAGAGTCTCTTTTGACGTTCATTGTGGGTGTTTGTTGGATTTGATACTAGAAAGCTCATGGAGTCATCATTGCTTCGATATAGCAATGCTTAGAGTAGCATCTTTGACGCCTCGGCCGCTGTCGTTGTCGTCCAAGCATATATACCATCACAGCATCAATGGAGCAGCCAGGCTGCCGTCGTAGCATCGTCGAAACAGCCGTGCCAACGTGGCAGCACTGCCACGACTGGGAAGCACATCGTCGCAGCATCCTCGAAGAAGTTGGGCATTCGTCGGAGCCTCGCCGCGGTCATCGAAGCACGCCGTCATCGCGGTTTGTCACAACATCGACACGGCTGTCAAAGCACACCGTCACAACATCATCGAAGCAGCTGGGTTGCCGTCGTAGCATCGCCACGTAATATCATCGAAGCAGCTGGGTTGTCGTCATAGCATCGCCACGGCTGCTAAACCACCTGTCACGGCCGCTAAAGCACATCATCGCAACATCACTGAAACAAATATCTTGCCGCTATAGCATCGCCGCAACCGTCAAAGCGCACCACGACCTCAAAGCATGTCATCGCAACATTGTCGAAGCAGTCAGGCTGCCATCGCGGAATCACCGTGGACGCCAAAGCACGCTGCCGCACCATCGACACAGTCGTCAAAGCACGGCGTCGCAGCATTGCCATGACCGTCTGAAGCACACCACTTTCGCGGTTCATCTCAGCATCGGCAAGGTTATTGAAGCACGCAGTAGCAACATCATCAAAGCAGCCGAGTTGCCGTCGTAGCACCGCCATGGTTGTGGAAGCACCTATTACGTCCGTTGAAGCACATCATCGCAACATCATTGAAACTAACATGTTGACGCTATAGCATCGCTGCAACCATCAGAGCACACCACGACCTCAAAAGATGTCGTCACAACATTGTCGAAGTAGCCAGGCTGCCATCGTGGCATCGTCGTGGCTGCCAAAGCACGCGTTGCGCCATTGCCACAATAATCGAAGCATGTCATCCCGGTGGATGAGGACCGGTGGCGCACCTGGATGATCGCACTCACCGCGCTCGTCGTGATGGCCGTCTGGGCGGCGCTGATGGCGATGGTCGTGTGCGAGTCACCGGAGTGGGTCGTATACTTCTAATCTGGAGACCCACTCTTTGAGTGATACCTGGCAGTACGGATCTCAAAGCACCAAGGCAGCTTTCGTCTCTGAAAGTCTGAATCCCAGTTGTGAAATCCCGACTACCACTGCCGGCCGCGGGTACAGCCGCACACCTCGATGTCGGCGTCGACTTTTCCCTTGTCACAAGTCACAACACAATGGATGCTTGCTCTCGTCGCTCGCGGCCAACTGCTGGAATGTTGCGAGTCAACGGCTCCTCGAGGCGGAAGCTGCAGGACGACGCCGATCACGCTCATTCTCCTCCCCGCAACAGCAAAAGCAACGCATGCCAGTACCGTCCAAATAGTCACGCTGCGTCCATGCACGTTCTGTATGGGCATGCAACAAGCCTTGGATCATTATGTCGACGGAGTACTCATACTCCCTATGTTTCGAAAATGTTAAGAGCATCTAAGAATAAAAATAAGATTTAGAAAAAAATCACACAAAGACAAAGCATGGCCATCACTGCACCGGGGCCTCTTTTGACTACATCACAAACTCTAATGAAAATGCATGGTTAATTTGGCGAGGTTCAAACGTACACAACAGTGCAGCCGTTTCGAGTGAGAGCCACACATGGTGTGCGTGCATGCATTCGTCATGTGAAGAGAAAGATGAAACAATATAAAACATTAATGAATTGCATCCTACTAGGTGTGTAGTGATATACGTGTGACAATGTACATGGATATCTCATGATTTAGCTAGATATTTGGCTGGCATATATATAGTCCATCAGAATGAGTATCCCATTGTCCGAGTCCAGGCAAGTATCGACCCTTCTCAGGGCACTTGCAATGTGGACCGTCGGATTGTGTGTCCAAACATATCCCAGCTGTTGGATCTTCAGACGAAATGATCCTGACCGTTGGATCGAGTCTGATGTGACTAGCAATAAATAGTGCCTCGTTTTTACACTCTTGCTGCCTTTGTGTATCACAGTGACATACGGGGCCTGGCCAGGGTGAGCTCCAGCCGCCGGGGACTGCGGAGGGTGGTGCACCGATGCTTGCCCTTGTCTGTAGGAAGGGTGTGCCACCGCCTATAGATTTGGGTGACCATCGAGGGCATTTTCGCCATTCGATGTGTATGCCCTTGTGTGGATCTTTGTGGGTGGATGGGCTGCGTGTAAGGCGAAGAGGGCACCCGATTGGGTGAACCCTAGCCTCCGTCCCGTCGCGTCCCTCCCACTGAATCTCCCAGCGCTGAGCTCGAACAATTCCCCACAATCCCTCGACCCCCGACCTGCAGCGAACGACCACCTCCTACGTCACCACTCCATCCCTTCCGCCGGCGACCCCCACTACCTCGCCGTCTTGCTGGATCAAGAAGTCGAGGACGTCACCAAGCTGAACGTGTGGTGAACGCGGAGGTGTTGTACGCTCAGTGCTCGGTCGGTTGGATCGTGAAGTTGTTTGACGACATCAACCGCGTTGTTCTAACGCTTCCGCTTACGGTCTACGAGGGTACATAGACACACTCCCCCTCTCGTAGCTATACATCTCCATGGATAGATCTTGCATGTGCGTAGAATTTTTTTGTTTTCCATGCAACGTTCCCGAACACATCCCGCAAAATAGTGCTGATGAAATACACAGACTGCTGCACTAACCTCTTGCCGGGGGCCTTTGATTCTCGGGCTTCAGCGGCTGCAGTTGTCTCCGGTAGACCTGCTTCTGGCACTTCTTCTTGCTCCCGCTCAACCACCAAGGCCCCGCACACCACTTGAGTCGTTGCAGCGTTGTACAACTATAAGGATTCGCGTGGCTGAGGCGCGACAAGGATTGGCGGGGAGGCAAGATATTCTTTTAGACTTTGGAGGGCACCTTCTGCTTCCGGCGTCCATTCCATGGGACCAGTCTTCTTCAAGATCTTGAAAAATAGGAGTGCTTTTTTCGCCAACCGAGAGATAAATCTCCCGAGGGCAGTGATGCATCCGTTGAGACG
>NC_057813.1:648971370-648977299 GCF_018294505.1 Triticum aestivum
GCGCGCGCCGACGGGGGCGGGGATCGGACGGGCGCGCGCGACGGCCATGGGCAGCAACGGGGACGGGGACGGCAACGGCGACGGGCGTGCACGACGGGGCAGTGATGGGTACGGGTGTGGTGGGGGCAGTGACGGGGCGACGGGCGCGACGGCGACGGGGACGGGCGCGACGACGAAGAAGATGAAGAAGAAACTAACTAAAATTTTCGTAAGTGCTATATATATAGGAGGGGACTTTAGTACCGGTTGGGGCCACCAACCGGTAGTAAAGGTCAAATTTGGCGAGGCCAAATGGCGGGAAGCGACCACCTTTAGTACCGGTTTGCGGCTCCAATCGGTACTGAAGACCACCCTTAGTAGTCCTTAGTACCAGTTGGAGCCACGAACATGGTACTAAAGGCATGCATTGGCGCAGGTCCAGTGCAGCAAGTTTAGTCCCACCTCGCTAGCCGAGGGGCGTTCGCACTGGTTTATAAGCCCAGTGCGGTAGCTCTCTTGAGCTCCTCTCTTTAGCAGGCTTCTGGGCCTAACTTTGCCGCACTGCCCTGTGGGCCTGCTCGGCCTTATGGGCCTGTTTCCTGGCCCAAGGCCAAGCAGGTCCACTTGGAAGTGCGCAGAGTCTTTTATGTATTTTTTTCTGCTTTATTTATTTTCTTTTATTTATTTCTGAGTTGTTTTATGCTGTATTTAGAGTTTCTATGTGAATATTTTTTCTTTAGGTACAAAAAATTTAAAATTCTTTTATTTATTTCTAAATTGTTTTATGCTGTATTTAGAGTTTCTTTGTGAATATTTTTGCTTTAGGTACAAAAACTAGAAAATGAGATTTGTATATCAGGGTCATTTAGCTCAAAGAAATCAGTATATGCATGAAAATAGAAAATGAAGGCAGAAAGGGTTGAAAGCTGATGACATGGCTTTGAATGGTGCATACTGAACGCACAAAAAGTCTGGAGTTGTAATAAGTTTAAAAAAGAGAAGTGCCTTTGTAACAGATGAGTTTTTGTACGAAACCCTGATACTTCGAAAGAGATTGTCCAGTTTGTACACGAAGTGCATCCAGTTTTTTTGCCGTAACCCTCTAAACTTTTTTGCACATGCTATGTGGGTGAAATGATGATACCATGCCAACTTTCAACCTTTTCAGAGTTCATTTGTAGTGCTTTTCAATATCAGAGTCATTTACCTCAAAGAAGTCATTATATGCATGAAAAATAGAAAATGAAGGTAGGAAGGGTTGAAAGTTGATGACGCGGCTTTGAATGGTGCATACTGAACACACAAAAAGTCTCGTGTTGTAATAAGTTTCAAAAAAAGAGAAGTGCCTTTGTAACAGATGAGTTTTCGTCCGAAACCCTGAAACTTCGAAAGATATTGTCCACTTTGTACATGAAGTGCATCCAGTTATTGTCGTAACCCTCTCAACTTTTTTGCACATGCTATGTGGGTGAAATGATGATACCATGCTAACTTTCAACCTTTTTAGAGTTCATTTGTAGTGCTTTTCAATATCAGAGTCATTTAGCTCAAAAAAATTAGTATATGCATGAAAAATAGAAAATGAAGGCAAAAAGGGTTGAAAGTTGATGACGTGGCTTTTAATGGTGCATGCTGAACGCATAAAAAGTCCGGAGTTGTAATAAGTTTAAAAAAGAGAAGTGCCTTTGTAACAAATGAGTTTTCGTCTGAAATCCTGACCTTCGAAAGAGATTGTCCAGTTTGTACACGAAGTGCATCCAGTTTTTGCCGTAACCCTCTCAACATTTTTGCACATGCTATGTGGGTGAAATGATGATACAATGCCAACTTTCAACCTTTACAGAGTTCATTAGTGGTGCTTTTCAATACCAAGGTCATTTAGCTCAAAAAAATCAGTATATGCATGAAAAATAGAAAATGAAGGCAGAAATGGTTGAAAGTTGATGACGTGGCTTTCAATGGTGCATACTGAACGCACAAAAAGTCTGGAATTGTAATAAGTTTAAAAACTGAGAGATCCCTTGGTAACAGACAAGTTTTCGTTCAAAACCTGATACTTCAAAAGAGATTGTCCAATTTGTACACGAACTGCATCCAGTTTTTGCCCTAACCCTCTTAACTTTTTAGCACATGCTATGTGGGTGAAATGATTATACCATGCCAACTTTCAACATTTTCAGAGTTCATTTGTAGTGCTTTTTAATATCAGGGTCATTTATCTCAAAAAATCAGTATATCCATGAAAAATAGAAAATGAAGGCAAAAAGGGTTGAAAGTTGATGATGTGGCTTTGAATGGTGCATACTGAACGCACAAAAAGTCTGGAGTTGTAATAAGTTTAAAAAAATGAGAAGTGCCTTTGTAACAGATGAGTTCTCATCCGAAACCCTAATACTTCGAAAGAGATTGTCAAGTTTGTACACGAAGTGCATCCAGTTTTTACCGTAACCCTCTCAACTTTTTTGCACATGCTACGTGAGTGAAATGATGATACCATGCCAACTTTCAACCTTCTCAGAGTTCATTTGTAGCGCTTTTTAATATCAGGGTCATTTAGCTCAAAAAATCAGTATATGCATGAAAAATAGAAAACGAAGGCAGAAAGGGTTGAAAGTTGATGGCGTGGCTTTGAATGGTGCATACTGTGTTGGGGATCGTTGCAGAAATTAAAAAAATTCTACACATCACCAAGATCAATCTATGGAGTAACTAGCAATGAGAGAGAGGGGAGTGCATCTTCATACCCTTGAAGATCGCGAGACGGAAGCGTTGCAAGAACGCAGATGAAGGAGTCGTACTCGAAGCGATTCAGATCACGGTGGATTTTGATCTTAGCGCCAAACAACGGCACCTCCACATTCAACACACGTGCAGCCCGGTGACGTCTCCCGCGCCATGATCCAGCAAGGAGGAGGGAGAGGTTGAGGAAGATGGCTCCAACAATAGCACGACGGCATGGTGGTGATGGAGTGGCAGTTCTCCGGCAGGGCTTCGCCAAGCTCGCGCGGAGGAGGAGAGGTGTTGGGGAGGGGAGGGGCTGCGCCTTGGATGTGGTACTGCAGCCCTCCCCTCACCCCTCTATTTATAGGGAGAAGGGGGAAGGGGGCCGGCCCCTCTAGATGAGATCTAGAGGGGGGCGGCGGCCAAGGGGGAGGGGGCTTGCCCCCCAAGCAAGGGTGGGCGCCCCCCTTAGGGTTCCCCCCCCCCAACCCTAGGCGCATGGGCCCTAGGGGGTGGCGCCCAGCCCACTTAGGGGCTGGTTCCCTTCCAGCTACAGCCCATAAGGCCCTCCGAGATAGGTGGCCCCTCCCGGTGGACCCCCGGAACCCCTCCGGTGGTCCCAGTTTAATACCAGTATAACCCCGAATATTTCCGGTGACTGTATGATGACTTCCCATATATAAATCTTCACCTCCGGACCATTCCGGAACTCCTCGTGACGTCCGAGATCTCATCCGAGACTCCGAACAACATTCGGTAATCACATACAAATCTTCCTTATAACCCTAGCGTCATCGAACCTTAAGTGTGTAGACCCTACGAGTTCGGGAATCATGCAGACATGACCGAGACAGCTCTCCGGCCAATAACCAACAGGGGGTTCTGGATACCCATGCTGGCTCCCACATGTTCCACGATGATCTCATCGGATGAACCACAATGTCGAGGATTCAAGTAAACCCGTATACAATTCCCTTTGTCAATCGGTACGTTACTTTCCCGATATTCGATCGTCGGTATCCCAATACCTTTTTCAATCTCGTTACCGGCAAGTCACTTTACTCGTTCCATAATGCATGATCCCGTGACTAACCACTTAGTCACATTGAGCTCATTATGATGATGCATTACCGAGTGGGCCCAGAGATACCTCTCCCTCATACGGAGTGACAAATCCCAGTCTCGATTCGTGCCAACCCAACAGATACTTTTGGAGATACCTGCAGTGCACCTTTATAGTCACCCAGTTACGTTGTGACGTTTGGTGCACCCAAAGCACTCCTACAGTATCCGGGAGTTACACAATCTCATGGTCTAAGGAACTGATACTTGACATTAGAAAAGTTGTAGCAAACGAACTACATGATCTTGTGCTATGCTTAGGATTCGGTCTTGTTCATCACATCATTCTCCTAATGATGTGATCCCGTTATCAATGACATCCAATGTCCATAGTCAGGAAACCATGACCATATGTTGATCAACGAGCTAGTCAACTAGAGGCTCACGAGGGACATGTGTGGTCTATGTATTGACACATGTATTACGGTTTCCGATCAATACAATTACAGCATGAATAGTAGACAATTATCATGAACAAGGAAATATAATAATAATCATTTTATTATTGCCTCTAGGACATATTTCCAACATACTGAACACACAAAAAGTCTTGAGTTGTAATAAGTTTTAAAAAAATGAGAAGTGCCATTGCAAAAAATGAATTTTCGTCCGAAAATGTGATACTTCGAAAGAGATTGTCCAGTTTTTACACGAAGTGCATCCAGTTTTTGCCGTAACCCTCTCAACTTCTTTGCACATGCTATGTGGGTGAAATGATGATACCATGCCAACTTTCAACCTTTTCAGAGTTCATTTGTAGTGCTTTTCAATATTAGGGTCATTTAACTCAAAAAATCACTATATGCATGAAAAATAGAAAATGAAGGCAGAAAGGATTGAAAGTTAATGACGTGGCTTTGAATGGTGCATACTGAATGCACAAAAAGTCTGGAGTTGTAATAGGTTTAAAAAAAATGAGAAGTGCCTTTGTAACAGATGAGTTTTCGTCCGAAACCCTGATACTTCGAAAGAGATTGTCCAGTTTGTACACGAAGTGCATCCAGTTTTTGCCATAACCCTCTCAAATTTTTTGCACGTGTTATGTGGGTGAAATGATGATACATGCCAAATTTCAAACTTTTCAGAGTTCATTTGTAGTGCTTTTCAATATCAGGGTTATTTAGCTCAAAAAATCAATATATGCCTGAAAAATAGAAAATTAAGGCAGAAAGGGTTGAAAGTTGATGATGTGGCTTTGAATGGTGCATACTGAACGCACAAAAAGTCTGGAGTTGTAATAAGTTTAGAAAAATGAGAAGTGCCTTTCTAACATATGAGTTTTCGTCTGAAACCCTGATACATCGAAAGAGATTGTACAATTTGTACACGAAGTGTATCCAGTTTTTGCCGTAACCCTCTCAAATTTTTTGCACATGCTATGTGGGTGAAATGATGATACCATGCCAACTTTAAACCTTTTCAGAGTTCATTTGTAGCGCTTTTCAATATCAGGGTCATTTAGCTCAAAAAATCAGTATATGCATGAAAAATAGAAAATGAAGGCAGAAAGGGTTGAAAGTTGATGACGTGGCTTTGAATGGTGCATACTTAACACACAAAAAGTCTTGAGTTGTAATAAATTTTAAAAAAATGAGAAGTGCCTTTGCAAAAAATGAGTTTTCGTCCGAAACCCTGATACTTTGAAAGAGATTGTCTAGTTTTTACACGAAGTGCATCCAGTTTTTGCCGTAACCGTCTCAACTTTTTTACACATGCTATGTGGGTGAAATGATGATACCATGCCAACTTTAAACCTTTTCAGAGTTCATTTGTAGTACTTTTCAATATCAGGGTCATTTAGCTCAAAAAAATCACTATATGCATGAAAAATAGAAAAATGAAGGCAGAAAGGATTGAAAGTTAATGACATGGCTTTGAATGGTGCATACTAAACGCACAAAAAGTCTGGAGTTGTAATAAGTTAAAAAAATGAGAAGTGCCTTTGTAACAGATGAGTTTTCGTCCGAAACCCTGATACTTCGAAAGAGATTGTCCAGTTTGTACACGAAGTGCATCCAGTTTTTTCCATAACCCTCTCAACTTTTTTGCACATGTTATGTGGGTGAAATGATGATACCATGCCAACTTTCAACCTTTTCAGAGTTCA
>NC_057813.1:648977426-648984642 GCF_018294505.1 Triticum aestivum
CATACTAAACGCACAAAAAGTCTGGAGTTGTAATAAGTTAAAAAAATGAGAAGTGCCTTTGTAACAGATGAGTTTTCGTCCGAAACCCTGATACTTCGAAAGAGATTGTCCAGTTTGTACACGAAGTGCATCCAGTTTTTTCCATAACCCTCTCAACTTTTTTGCACATGTTATGTGGGTGAAATGATGATCCCATGCCAACTTTCAACCTTTTCAGAGTTCATCTGTACTGCTTTTCAATATCAGGGTTATTTAGCTCAAAAAATCAGTATATGCATGAAAAATAGAAAATGAAGGCAGAAAGGCTTGAAAGTTGATGATGTGGCTTTGAATGGTGCGTACTGAATGCACAAAAAGTCTGTAGTTGTAATAAGTTTAGAAAAATGAGAAGTGCCTTTCGAACAAATGAGTTTTCGTCCGAAACCCTGATACTTCGAAAGAGATTGTCCAATTTATACACGAAGTGCATCCAGTTTTTGTCGTAACCATCTCAACTTTTTTGCACATGCTATATGGGTGAAATGATGATACCATGCCAACTTTCAACATTTTCAGAGTTCATTTGTAATGCTTTTCAATATCAGGGTTATTTAGCTAAAAAATCAGTATATGCATGAAAAATTGAAAATGAAGGCAGAAAGGGTTGAAAGTTGATGACGTGGCTTTGAATGGTGCATACTAAACACAAAAAAGTCTGGAGTTGTAATAAGTTTAAAAGAAATGAGAGGTGTCTTTGTAACAAATGAGTTTTCGTCCGAAACCCTAATACTTCGAAAGAGATTGTTTAGTTTGTACACGAAGTGCATCCAGTTTTTGTTGTAACCCTCTCAACTCTTTTGCACATGCTATGTGGGTGAAATGATGATACCATGCCAACTTTCAACCTTTTCAGAGTTCATTTGTAATGCTTTTCAATATCAGGGTCATTTAGCTCAAAAAATCAGTAGATGCATGAAATATAGAAAATGAAGGCAAAAAGGGTTGAAAGTTGATGACGTGGCTTTGAATGGAGCATACTGGAGGCATAAAAAGTCTGGAGCTGTAATAAATTTAAAAAATGAGAAGTGCCTTTGTAACAGATGAGTTTTCGTCCGAAACTCTGATACTTCGAAAGAGATTGTCCAATTTGTACACGAAGTGCATCCATTTTTTGCCGTAACCCTCTCGACTTTTTTGCACATGCTATGTGGGAGAAATAATGATACCGTGCCAAGTTTTAACTTTTTCAGAGTTCATTGGTAGTAATTTTCAATATCAGGGTCATTTAGCTCAAAAAAATTAGTATATACATGAAAAATAGAAAATGAAGGCAGAATAGGTTGAAAGTTGATGATGTGGCTTTTAATGGTGCATAATGAACGCATAAAAATTCTGGAGTTGTAATTAGTTTAAAAAAAGAAGTTCCTTTGTAACAAATGAGTTTTTGTCCGAAACCCAGATACTTCGAAAGAGATTGTGCAGTTTGTACATGAAGTGCATCAAGTTTTTGCCAAAACCCTCTCAACTCTTTTCCATATGCTATGTGGGTGAAATTATGATACCATGCCAAAATTTAACCTTTTCAGGGTTCATTGGTAGTGTTTTTAAATACCAGGGTCATTTAGCTCAAAAAAACCAGTATAAGCATGAAAAATAGAAAATGAAGGCAGAAAGGATTGAAAGTTGATGACATGGCTTTGAATGGTGCATACTAAACGCACAAAAAGTTTGGAGTTGTAATAAGTTTAAAAAAATCAAAAGTGCCTTCGTAACAGATGGGTTTTCGTCCGAAACCCTGATATTTCGAAAGAGATTGTATAGTTTGTACACAAAGTGCATCCAGTTTTTGCCAAAACACGCTACTGCTATGTGTAAACATGTAAATATATATATATATATATATATTATTGATCATCAGTGATCTTTTTGTGTAGAATTTGAATTGTCAATAGGAATCTTGACCGGTTTAAGAACCGTGAGAACCGGTGAAGAATCATATTGCAGCCACAGATCCTACACATAGAGTTCAATGAAGATCAAGTGCGTGTGATAGTTTGAGAAGTAACATATTTAAAGCGGTAAAAACTCTGTTAGCGGAGCGAGGTGAGACTAAACAACTGCTGCAAAAAAAATAAACTAAAAAACTCTAGTACGAGTTTGTGCATGAACCGGTACACAAGCCTAACATCACTTATTTAATATCGATTCGTGGCACGAACTGATACTAAAGGTTCGCCACGAACCAGTACTAATGAGAGCCGCCCGCCTAGCCGTTCGAACCGGCACTAATGATCATATTAGTGCCGGTAACTGGGACTAAAGAGTTGAACATAAGACCCTTTTTCTACTGGCGAGAATAAGGCCGAGTCGGCCTAACGTCGAGAATAAGGTCGAGTCGGCCTAACGTCTCAGCAAGTATTGTACTAGTACCTCCAACCACTCCCGATCACTTGATGCAATGCCAGCCTCGACTCGCCTCCACTTGTCCTAGAGAGGCCTCCGTCAATGCACAATTTCAGAGCGTAGTATAACGAGAGGATTAGTATCAGGAACATTAGAAACAGAAATAGAAATGAGGCCAAGAAATTCAAGAAATGTTAGCTTTTATAGCTTGAAGGCATTTCATCCACTCGGCTAATTTTCCTGCAGCTCTCACAAATTTCAGGAGACAAGGAGGCTGGCCCGGGAATCGAGCCCACATATGAACACGCAGACCAGCTAGCTACTACTCCGCTGGTTGAAGCCGGGGGACAAAGAACGAAACAAAAAACAGAGCAGCTCTGGCTACGCTAGCTAGTGCTACTTGCGCCAAGCTCGCTCGCCGGCCAGCGGTAGCGTCCTAGTGCGGGTGGCGGGCGTTGGAGGAGGCGAGCACGAAGCGCGAGGCGAAGGTGTAGTGGTGGCTGAGGTGGCCGGCGCCGGTGACGTCGTCGTCCAGCGCGGAGCCGAATCCGTCGCGGTCGAAGTTGCACGCGTAGCTCAGCGGGTCGTACTGGCGGCACCGGGAGGACGCGCCCATGGGAGCCGCCGTGCACAGCAGCATCTTGCTCCGCCTCCGCAGCCTCCGCACCAGCCGGGCCAGCGCCAGCCCGAACCCGGCTGGGCCCCGCCCGCCCCGGCACGACGACGACGACAAGGCATTTCCCAGATCCCCCATCTCGATCGATCGCCCCTGCTCCGGTTGATTCCGGGAGAATGTATGGAACTTGGTGGTTGGTTGGACTCTTGGAGACGTAGGTGGGAGATTCCGTGGCGTTTGTGGCGCCGATTTATAGGAGTTGTCGAGCTGATCCGCCAGTGAGTGGAGTGGAGCAGGGTTGTGAGGATGGTGAGCGGTTTCGCGTCTCCCATACCATGTGGCCCGGATGTACGAGAGCATATAGAAAAGTACACTCTGCTGGAGCCAGTGTAGAGTAGGTATGGTTCTTTCTTGGTTTATTATCATAGGATGATAAACTAATCAAAGTGGCTTCAACTACAAGGATAAGCCACGAGCCTCCTCTTTGTATCTAGAGGGTGCTTGATACGTTTTAGTCTCATGACTAAAAGTAGTGGGACTAGAACTTGCTAGCCTTACCCATGCTTGGATACAAATATTAAATAGACTAAAATCGAGTTAATGAGCATTTATTATCCTTCAAACCTTTCAATCCAGAACTTGCATGTGTTAAAAGAGAGGAGTTAAATGAGGAGAGAGAGGACTAATCCACATTTTAGGCCATGCTTGAATCCAAGGGACTATTTTTAGTCTGACTAAAACTAATCTCTTTTAGAGGCTAAAGTTCCAATCACCCCTAACTAAAGAGAGGCTAGAACTAGTCTTGAGACTAAAAAAAATTAGTCAGGGGAACCCTACTAAAATGTGGATTAATCATCTCTCCTCATTTAACTCCTCTCCTTTAACACATGCGAGTTCGGGATTGGAGGGTTTGGAGGATAATAAATGCTCATTAACTCATTTTAGTCTATTTAGTATTTGTATCCAAGCATGGATGAGGCTAGCAAGTTTTAGTCCCACTACTTTTAGTCATGGGACTAAAACGTTAGTAGGGTTCCCCGGACTAAATTTTTTTAGTCTCAAGACTAGTTCTAGCCTCTCTTTAGTCAGGGGTGATTGGAACTTTAGCCTCTAAAAGAGACTAGTTTTAGTCAGACTAAAAATAGTTCCTTGGATCCAAGCATGCTCCTACTCTACCTAGCTACAGTTAGTCTAGTGAGCAAGTCTCGAGTGAGTAGTTTTCTTGATTGGAAAAGAGGATTAAGAGGGTGCTTGGATACGTTTTAGTCTCATGACTAAAAGTAGTGGGACTAAAACTTGCTAGCCTCACCCATGCTTGAATACAAATACTAAATAGACTAAAATTGAGTTAATGAGCATTTATTATCCTCCAAACCCTTCAATCCAGAGCTCGCATGTGTTGAAGAAGAGGAGTTAAATGAGGAGAGAGAGGACTAATCCACATTTTAGTAGGGTTCCCCTGACTAAAAAATTTAGTCTCAAGACTAGTTCTAGCCTCTCTTTAGTCAGGGGTGATTGGAACTTTAGCCTTTAAAAGAGACTAGTTTTAGTTGACTAAAAATAGTCCCTTGAATCCAAGCATGCTCTTAGAGGGTTAGTTAGTGTAGCCAACACTGATCATGATTAGGGAGCAGCTAGCTTGATGAGCTCCAAGAATCAAGGGATGTTGTGTTGTGTGTGAGCAGCACTGCAGCAAGCTAGCCGGCCCTCCAGCAAAGCATCGATTAAGCACTTCGTAACAAGAAGGGTTTGCATATTACAAACGCAGCAGGGACTCGTGAATAAACTACTATACACGTAGGGACGGACGGTAGAAGCATGCATGTGCATGCACATTACCGATGCATTGGACTTGATTCCGAAGACCGAGGAAATAGAACAGCTCTTCCACCTTTTGCTCGTAACGAGGTGGAGACGGCGGTTGGCACTTGGCAATGGGGTGGTGCGTGCGAGCGAGCGCCCGCCGGAGCCACTCCGGCCGTGTCCCGCGGGCTTCCGCATGCGCGCTCGCGTCCGAGGAAAGGTTGGCAAAGCAAGCGCACGTCGGTCCGGTCAATGCAGACAGACGTTGCGGCCACGCGCCCCAACCCGCCAAAGCAACCGTGCATGTGCCCTGTCTGTCTTTGCAGCTGCAATACCCCAAGTTTGCTCAGATGAGAGATCATGATCGAGACTGATGCTGCTCTGTCAAGCAAAGGCTGCCACTAGGTTAGCAGGACACTTCAGCCGGTGAGAAATGCATATATACACACGGGATATCTCGTGCATTTGGTAGTTACTAGTGCAGAACCGGCCTTTAGTGCCGGTTCGTAACGGGCTTTAGTGCCGGTTCGCCAACCGGCACTAAAGAGTGGGGACTATAGGTCCCCGGCCTTTAGTACCTGTTCGTCACGAACCGGCGCTAAAGTGCCACCACATGGCACGAGTCAGGCCCGTTTGCGTGGAGGGTATTAGTACCGGTTGGTAACACCAACTGGTACTAAATGTTTGGGTGTTTTTTTAATTTTTCTTTAATTTTGTGTTTTTAATTTAATTTAGTGATTGTTTTACATTATAATGAGTTGTTAAATCATTAGGTGAAAGTACCGCGGATTAGTTTCGACTGGATGCATTATTGGATATCTCTATAGCTAGCTAGCTAGAGTATATACCATATCCATATTATACTTGATCAACTATAATATATACGGATATGGCATATACTTGATCACTTAGCTAGGTAGGATTCATCCAGCTGAAACTAATCTGCGGTTTCTTTCATTAAATGATATAATAATTAACTAGCTATCTAATCACCACCAGCACTACTAGCTTAAAGAAGAAACATTCACTTGTACCAGAAGCAAAAATATTATCGATCGAGTTTAACATGATTGTAAAATAACATAGAACATGTATAGCTCTCCTGATTGATTATACTGGAGCATGCCGATGAACCTGTCTCCTAATCGTGGGTTGCGCTTCTCATTGCTTCCCCCTAGTACTTCTCTGCGATCATTAACAATTTTCCTCCAATCTTTCACTATTAAGCATTCATCGCTTCTAGAAATCCTGAATGCATTCATGTGCAATGCAGGATATCTTGGCCGTAAGCTAACAATTGACATATGACCTTTAGTCTCGATCCCCTGAGGCACAACTGTCATCGGGAGTCCCTATTGAAGAACATTGTATAGTACTTAATTAATATACTTAGCAATGAAAGTTTAGCAAAAAAATTATGTATGCAAAATATGCACTAAGGACAAATAGTAAATATCTTACCATCATTCCTAAATAGATGTGACCGTAGTTCAATACCATCACTATTGATCGCACGTTTTGAGTACTAACATTTCTAAGTGCAGGAAAAAAAATTGTCTTGACAGTATGAAGATCCTCAAGCCATGAAACATAATGACTTATCTCCTTGCAGTTTAGTTCAGCTCCGGAACAGTAGTAGGTCCTGTCTACCAAGCGCCGGACATGTTTGGTTGAATGGAGATAAGCTGTCAATAGAAATTAGTTGTAAGTTATTTTTGAATAAGCAATATCAAAGACAAAAGTATAGTTGAGATGAACTCACATAATGGTAGAACTGGAGGCGTCTGCACATCGACCCATATGTCTCTATTACCTTCAATATCATCTTCCGGACGAATATCAAAGGTGATAACCATACCAGGCTCAAATGCATAAGCCTTGCATAGTGCTTGCCAAGTTTTGCATTCAAAATAGGTGTACATGTGTGTATTGTATACTTTGACGTTGAAAGTATAACCATCATGCTCAGTTTTCAGGTAAGCTCTCTTTACCTCCATAGTTTCCATATCTTTGAAACCTATCTTATCCAAGACAAAAATTCTTGCATGGCACGGGATGCGCTAGTAGAATAGTGAAAATTAAAAATTATAAGTCAGGCAAATGAAGCATATATAAGTCATGCTTAATTACGAAAACAGACTTGTCGTTGTGACTTACTGTATCCAATTTGAAAGTCTCATCCAGCTTGATGCTGAATCGCCTATCATCAACAAGGAAATTTTTGTCGCACTGGCCGCGCTGGTCTTCACAGTATTCGCACATAATGAAATTTTTTCCGTCGTCAGACGACATTTCCTATGTTCATATTAGGCGAAACATTAATGACTTACTAATTCAATTAATTCAACTACTTCTATTAATTTAAATAAGCAATTACTAAAATAAACTAGTTATATTAATTCAATTAGTTTAAAG
>NC_057813.1:648986234-648986857 GCF_018294505.1 Triticum aestivum
GGGCGCGCGGCAACGACGACGACGGGCGGCGGGGGCGGCAAGGGCGACGGCACGGTGGCGTGGCGGCGTCGGCAGCGTCGAGATCGAGACTCGCGCGCGCGAGAAGTGGAACGAATAGTGGCGACGATAACTGATTTTTCGTAAGTGTAGTATATATAGGATGGGCCTTTAGTACTGGTTGGTGGCTCCAACCGGTACTAAAGGCCAATTTTGGCCAGGCCAAGCGGCGGGAAACGTGGGCCTTTAGTACCGGTTGGTGGCTCCAACCGGTACTAAAGGGCAACACATTAGTACCAGTTGGAGCCTCCAACCGGTACTAATGCCCGTGCACTGCCACCCGCTATGCACTACGTTTAGTCCCACCTCGCCGAGCGAAGGGCAGCCGCACTGGTTTATAAACCCAGCCGCGGCTGCCCTTTCGAACTCCTCTATATAGCAGGCTTCTGGGCCTAATTAGGGCATGCTGCCCTGTGAGCCTGCTGGCCCTACTAGGTATGTATTTGCACACCCAAGGTCTGGCAGGCCCACCGGACAGCGCCCCAACATGTTTTTTATAATTTTTTTTCTTTTCTGCATTATTTATTTTCTTCTATTTATTTTTGAGTAATTTTTTTATATAGTTA
>NC_057813.1:648991094-648999849 GCF_018294505.1 Triticum aestivum
TCTTCTTCTTCTTCTTCTTCTTCTTCCTCCTTCTCCTCCTCCTCTTCTTCTTCTTCTTCTTCTTCTTCTTCTTCCTCTTATTCTTATTCTCCTTCTCCTTCTCCTCCTCCTCCTTCTTCTTCTTCTTCCTCCTCCTCCTCCTCCTTCTACTTCGAAAGAGATTGTCCAGTTTTTACACGAAGTGCATCCAGTTTTTGCCGTAACCCTCTCAACTTCTTTGCACATGCTATGTGGGTGAAATGATGATACCATGCCTACTTTCAACCTTTTCAGAGTTCATTTGTAGTGCTTTTCAATATTAGGGTCATTTAACTCAAAAAATCACTATATGCATGAAAAATAGAAAATGAAGGCAGAAAGGATTGAAAGTTAATGACGTGGCTTTGAATGGTGCATACTGAATGCACAAAAAGTCTGTAGTTGTAATAGGTTTAAAAAAAATGAGAAGTGCCTTTGTAACAGATGAGTTTTCGTCCGAAACCCTGATACTTCGAAAGAGATTGTCCAGTTTGTACACGAAGTGCATCCAGTTTTTGCCATAACCCTCTCAAATTTTTTGCACGTGTTATGTGGGTGAAATGATGATACATGCCAAATTTCAAACTTTTTAGAGTTCATTTGTAGTGCTTTTCAATATCAGGGTTATTTAGCTCAAAAAATCAATATATGCCTGAAAAATAGAAAATTAAGGCAGAAAGGGTTGAAAGTTGATGATGTGGCTTTGAATGGTGCATACTGAACGCACAAAAAGTCTGGAGTTGTAATAAGTTTAGAAAAATGAGAAATGCCTTTCTAACATATGAGTTTTCGTCTGAAACCCTGATACATCGAAAGAGATTGTACAATTTGTACAAGAAGTGTATCCAGTTTTTGCTGTAACCCTCTCAAATTTTTTGCACATGCTATGTGGGTGAAATGATGATACCATGCCAACTTCAAACCTTTTCAGAGTTCATTTGTAGCGCTTTTCAATATCAGGGTCATTTAGCTCAAAAAATTAGTATATGCATGAAAAATAGAAAATGAAGGCAGAAAGGGTTGAAAGTTGATGACGTGGCTTTGAATGCTGCATACTTAACACACAAAAAGTCTTGAGTTGTAATAAATTTTAAAAAAATGAGAAGTGCCTTTGCAAAAAATGAGTTTTCGTCCGAAACCCTGATACTTTGAAAGAGATTGTCCAGTTTTTACACGAAGTGCATCCACTTTTTGCCGTAACCGTCTCAACTTTTTTACACATGCTATGTGGGTGAAATGATGATATCATGCCAACTTTCAACCTTTTCAGAGTTCATTTGTAGTACTTTTCAATATCAGGGTCATTTAGCTCAAAAAAATCACTATATGCATGAAAAATAGAAAAATGAAGGCAGAAAGGATTGAAAGTTAATGACATGGCTTTGAATGGTGCATACTAAACGCACAAAAAGTCTGGAGTTGTAATAAGTTAAAAAAATGAGAAGTGCCTTTGTAACAGATGAGTTTTCGTCCGAAACCCTGATACTTCGAAAGAGATTGTCCAGTTTGTACACGAAGTGCATCCAGTTTTTTCCATAACCCTCTCAACTTTTTTGCACATGTTATGTGGGTGAAATGATGATACCATGCCAACTTTCAACCTTTTCAGAGTTCAACTGTACTGCTTTTCAATATCAGGGTTATTTAGCTCAAAAAATCAGTATATGCATGAAAAATACAAAATGAAGGCAGAAAGGCTTGAAAGTTGATGATGTGGCTTTGAATGGTGCGTACTGAACGCACAAAAAGTCTGGAGTTGTAATAAGTTTAGAAAAATGAGAAGTGCCTTTCGAACAAATGAGTTTTCGTCCGAAACCCTGATACTTCGAAAGAGATTGTCCAATTTATACATGAAGTGCATCCAGTTTTTGTCGTAACCATCTCAACTTTTTTGCACATGCTATATGGGTGAAATGATGATACCATGCCAACTTTCAACATTTTCAGAGTTCATTTGTAATGCTTTTCAATATCAGGGTTATTTAGCTAAAAAATCAGTATATGCATGAAAAATAGAAAATGAAGGCAGAAAGGGTTGAAAGTTGATGACGTGGCTTTGAATG
The DNA here is from genome assembly GCF_018294505.1 of Triticum aestivum. Lineage (NCBI taxonomy): Eukaryota > Viridiplantae > Streptophyta > Magnoliopsida > Poales > Poaceae > Triticum > Triticum aestivum. The sequence continues at coordinate 648,993,176 of NC_057813.1, forward strand.
GTGCATACTAAACGCAAAAAAGTCTGGAGTTGTAATAATTTTAAAAGAAATGAGAGGTGTCTTTGTAACAAATGAGTTTTCGTCCGAAACCCTAATACTTCGAAAGAGATTGTTTAGTTTGTACACGAAGTGCATCCAGTTTTTGTCGTAACCCTCTCAACTCTTTTGCACATGCTATGTGGGTGAAATGATGATACCATGCCAACTTTCAACCTTTTCAGAGTTCATTTGTAATGCTTTTCAATATCAGGGTCATTTAGCTCAAAAAATCAGTAGATGCATGAAATATAGAAAATGAAGGCAAAAAGGGTTGAAAGTTGATGACGTGGCTTTGAATGGAGCATACTGGAGGCACAAAAAGTCTGGAGCTGTAATAAATTTAAAAAATGAGAAGTGCCTTTGTAACAGATGAGTTTTCGTCCGAAACTCTGATACTTCAAAAGAGATTGTCCAATTTGTACATGAAGTGCATCCATTTTTTGCCGTAACCCTCTCGACTTTTTTGCACATGCTATGTGGGTGAAATAATGATATCGTGCCAAGTTTCAACTTTTTCAGAGTTCATTGGTAGTAATTTTCAGATCAGGGTCATTTAGCTCAAAAAAATTAGTATATACATGAAAAATAGAAAATGAAGGCAGAATAGGTTGAAAGTTGATGATGTGGCTTTGAATGGTGCGTAATGAACGCACAAAAATTCTGGAGTTGTAATAAGTTTAAAAAAAGAAGTGCCTTTGTAACAAATGAGTTTTTGTCCGAAACCCAGATACTTCGAAAGAGATTGTGCAGTTTGTACATGAAGTGCATCAAGTTTTTGCCAAAACCCTCTCAACTCTTTTTCATATGCTATGTGGGTGAAATTATGATACCATGCCAAAATTTAACCTTTTCAGGGTTCATTGGTAGTGTTTTTAAATATCAGGGTCATTTAGCTCAAAAAAACCAGTATATGCATGAAAAATAGAAAATGAAGGCAGAAAGGATTGAAAGTTGATGACATGGCTTTGAATGGTGCATACTAAACGCACAAAAAGTTTGGAGTTGTAATAAGTTTAAAAAAATCAAAAGTGCCTTCGTAACAGATGAGTTTTCGTCTGAAACCCTGATATTTCGAAAGAGATTGTATAGTTTGTACACAAAGTGCATCCAGTTTTTGCCAAAACACGCTACTGCTATGTGTAAACATGTAAATATATATATATATACAATATATTGATCATCAGTGATATTTTTGTGTAGAATTTGAATTGTCAATAGGAATCTTGACCGGTTTAAGAACCGTGAGAACCGGTGAAGAATCATATTGCAGCCACAGATCCTACAGATAGAGTTCAATGAAGATCAAGTGCTTGTGATAGTTTGAGAAGTAACATATTTAAAGCGGTAAAAACTCTGTTAGCGGAGCGAGGTGAGACTAAACAACTGCTGCAAAAAAATAAACTAAAAAACTCTAGTACCAGTTTGTGCATGAACCGGTACACAAGCCTAACATCACTTATTTAATATCGATTCGTGGCACGAACTGGTACTAAAGGTTCGCCACGAACCAGTACTAATGAGAGCCGCCCGCCTAGCCGTTCGAACCGGCACTAATGATCATATTAGTGCCAGTAACTGGGACTAAAGAGTTGAACATAAGACCCTTTTTCTACTGGCGGAATAAGGCCGAGTCGGCCTAACGTCGAGAATAAGGTCGAGTCGGCCTAACGTCTCAGCAAGTATTGTACTAGTACCTCCAACCACTCCCGATCACTTGATGCAATGCCAGCCTCGACTCACCTCCACCTGTCCTAGAGAGGCCTCCGTCAATGCACAATTTCAGAGCGCAGTATAACGAGAGGATTAGTATCAGGAACATTAGAAACAGAAATAGAAATGAGGCCAAGAAATTCAAGAAATGTTAGCTTTTATAGCTTGAAGGCATTTCATCCACTCGGCTAATTTTCCTGCAGCTCTCACAAATTTCAGGAGACAAGGAGGCTGGCCCGGGAATCGACCCCACATATGAACATGCAGACCAGCTAGCTACTACTCCGCTGGTTGAAGCCGGGGGACAAAGAACGAAACAAAAAACAGAGCAGCTCTGGCTATGCTAGCTAGTGCTACTTGCGCCAAGCTCGCTCGCCGGCCAGCGGCAGCATCATAGTGCGGCTGGCGGGCGTTGGAGGAGGCGAGCACGAAGCGCGAGGCGAAGGTGTAGTGGTGGCTGAGGTGGCCGGCACCGGTGACGTCGTCGTCCAGCGCGGAGCCGAAGCCGTCGCGGTCAAAGTTGCACGCGTAGCTCAGCGGCTCGTATTGGCGGCACCGGGAGGACGCGCCCATGGGAGCCGCCGTGCACAGCAGCATCTTGCTCCGCCTCCGCAGCCTCCGCACCAGCCGGGCCAGCGCCAGCACGAACCCGGTCGGGCCCCGCCCGCCCCGGCACGACGACGACGACAAGGCATTTCCCAGATCCCCCATCTCGATCGATCGCCCCTGCTCTGGTTGATTCCGGGAGAATGTATGGAACTTGGTGGTTGGTTGGACTCTTGGAGACGTAGGTGGGAGATTCCGTGGCGTTGGTGGCGCCGATTTATAGGAGTTGTCGAGCTGATCCGCCAGTGAGTGGAGTGGAGCAGGGTTGTGAGGATGGTGAGCGGTTTCGCGTCTCCCATACCATGTGGCCCGGATGTACGAGAGCGTATAGAAAAGTACACTCTGCTGGAGCCAGTGTAGAGTAGGTATTGTTCTTTCTTGGTTTATTATCGTAGGATGATAAACTAATCAAAGTGGCTTCAACTACAAGGATAAGCCACGAGCCTCCTCTTTGTATCTAGAGGGTGCTTGATACGTTTTAGTCTCATGACTAAAAGTAGTGGGACTAGAACTTGCTAGCCTTACCCATGCTTGGATACAAATATTAAATAGACTAAAATCGAGTTAATGAGCATTTATTATCCTTCAAACCTTTCAATCCTGAACTTGCATGTGTTAAAAGAGAGGAGTTAAATGAGGATAGAGAGGACTAATCCACATTTTAGGCCATGCTTGAATCCAAGGGACTATTTTTAGTCTGACTAAAACTAATCTCTTTTAGAGGCTAAAGTTCCAATCACCCCTAACTAAAGAGAGGCTAGAACTAGTCTTTAGACTAAAAAAATTAGTCAGGGGAACCCTACTAAAATGTGGATTAATCATCTCTCCTCATTTAACTCCTCTCCTTTAACACATGCGAGTTCGGGATTGGAGGGTTTGGAGGATAATAAATGCTCATTAACTCATTTTAGTCTATTTAGTATTTGTATCCAAGCATGGATGAGGCTAGCAAGTTTTAGTCCCACTACTTTTAGTCATGGGACTAAAACGTTAGTAGGGTTCCCCGGACTAAATTTTTTTAGTCTCAAGACTAGTTCTAGCCTCTCTTTAGCCAGGGGTGATTGGAACTTTAGCCTCTAAAAGAGACTAGTTTTAGTCAGACTAAAAATAGTTCCTTGGATCCAAGCATGCTCCTACTCTACCTAGCTACAGTTAGTCTAGTGAGCAAGTCTCGAGTGAGTATTTTTCTTGATTGGAAAAGAGGATTAAGAGGGTGCTTGGATACGTTTTAGTCTCATGACTAAAAGTAGTGGGACTAAAACTTGCTAGCCTCACCCATGCTTGAATACAAATACTAAATAGACTAAAATTGAGTTAATGAGCATTTATTATCCTCCAAACCCTTCAATCCAGAACTCGCATGTGTTGAAGAAGAGGAGTTAAATGAGGAGAGAGAGGACTAATCCACATTTTAGTAGGGTTCCCCTGACTAAAAAAAATTAGTCTCAAGACTAGTTCTAGCCTCTCTTTAGTCAGGGGTGATTGGAACTTTAGCCTTTAAAAGAGACTAGTTTTAGTTGACTAAAAATAGTCCCTTGAATCCAAGCATGCTCTTAGAGGGTTAGTTAGTGTAGCCAACACTGATGATGATTAGGGAGCAGCTAGCTTGATGAGCTCCAAGAATCAAGGGATGTTGTGTTGTGTGTGAGCAGCACTGCAGCAAGCTAGCCGGCCCTCCAGCAAAGCATCGATTAAGCACTTCGTAACAAGAAGGGTTTGCATATTACAAACGCAGCAGGGACTCGTGAATAAACTACTATACACGTAGGGACGGACGGTAGAAGCATGCATGTGCATGCACATTACCGATGCATTGGACTTGATTCCGAAGACCGAGGAAATAGAACAGCCCTTCCACCTTTTGCTCGTACCGAGGTGGAGACGGCGGTTGGCACTTGGCAGTGGGGCGGTGCGTGCGAGCGAGCGCCCGCCGGAGCCACTCCGGCCGTGTCCCGCGGGGCCTCCGCATGCACGCTCGCGTCCGAGGAAAGGTTGGCAAAGCAAGCGCACGTCGGTCCGGTCGATGCAGACAGACGTTGCGGCCACGCGCCCCAACCCGCCAAAGCAACCGTGCATGTGCCCTGTCCGTCTTTGCAGCTGCAATACCCCAAGTTTGCTCGGACGAGAGATCACGGTCGAGACTGATGCTGCTCTGTCAAGCAAAGGCTGCCACTAGGTTAGCAGGACACTTCAGCCGGTGAGAAATGCATATATACACACGGGATATCTCGTGCATTTGGTAGTTACTAGTGCAGAACCGGCCTTTAGTGCCGGTTCGTAACGGGCTTTAGTGCCGGTTCGCCAACCGGCACTAAAGAGTGGGGACTATAGGTCCCCGGCCTTTAGTACCGGTTCGTCACGAACCGGCGCTAAAGTGCCACCACGTGGCACGAGTCAGGCCCGTTTGCGTGGAGGGTATTAGTACCGGTTGGTAACACCAACTGGTACTAAATGTTTGGGTGCTTTTTTTAATTTTTCTTTAATTTTGTGTTTTTAATTTAATTTAGTGATTGTTTTACATTATAATGAGTTGTTAAATCATTAGGTGAAAGTACCGCGGATTAGTTTCGACTGGATGTATTATTGGATATCTCTATAGCTAGCTAGCTAGAGTATATGCCATATTCATATTATACTTGATCAACTATAATATATACGGATATGGCATATACTTGATCACTTAGCTAGGTAGGATTCATCCAGCTGAAACTAATCTGCGGTTTCTTTCATTAAATGATATAATAATTAACTAGCTATCTAATCACCACCAGCACTACTAGCTTAAAGAAGAAACATTCACTTGTACCAGAAGCAAAAATATTATCGATCGAGTTTAACATGATTGTAATGATATTATAAGCGTTCATATATAACACCACAAAAACAAATCACTTAACTTCAAAACGAAGAACAGGACATGAAAGGACAAGTACTAATTAAGAGCAGCATGAAGAACTAGCTAAATCACTCCTGCTAGCTACTCTCTCTCTGGTAAAATAACATAGAACATGTATAGCTCTCCTGATTGATTATACTGGAGCATGCCGATGAACCTGTCTCCTAATCGTGGGTTGCGCTTCTCATTGCTTCCCCCTAGTACTTCTCTGCGATCATTAACAATTTTCCTCCAATCTTTCACTATTAAGCATTCATCGCTTCTAGAAATCCTGAATGCATTCATGTGCAATGCAGGATATCCTGGCCGTAAGCTAACAATTGACATATGACCTTTAGTCTCGATCCCCTGAGGCACAACTGTCATCGGGAGTCCCTGTTGAAGAACATTGTATAGTACTTAATTAATATACTTAGCAATGAAAGTTTAGCAAAAAAATTATGTATGCAAAATATGCACTGAGGACAAATAGTAAATATCTTACCATCATTCCTAAATAGATGTGACCGTAGTTCAATACCATCACTATTGATCGCACGTTTTGAGTACTAACATTTCTAAGTGCAGGAAAAAAATTTGTCTTGACAGTATGAAGATCCTCAAGCCATGAAACATAATGACTTATCTCCTCGCAGTTTAGTTCAGCTCCGGAACAGTAGTAGGTCCTGTCTACCAAGCGCCGGACATGTTTGGTTGAATGGAGATAAGCTGTCAATAGAAATTAGTTGTCAGTTATTTTTGAATAAGCAATATCAAAGACAAAAGTATAGTTGAGAAGAACTCACATAATGGTAGAACTGGAGGCGTCTGCACATCGACCCATATGTCTCTATTACCTTCAATATCTTCTTCCGGACGAATATCAAAGGTGATAACCATACCAGGCTCAAATGCATAAGCCTTGCATAGTGCTTGCCAAGTTTTGCATTCAAAATAGGTGTATATGTGTGTATTGTATACTTTGACGTTGAAAGTATAACCATCATGCTCAGTTTTCAGGTAAGCTCTCTTTACCTCCATAGTTTCCATATCTTTGAAACCTATCTTATCCAAGACAAAAATTCTTGCATGGCACGGGATGCGCTAGTAGAATAGTGAAAATTAAAAATTATAAGTCAGGCAAATGAAGCATATATAAGTCATGCTTAATTACGAAAACAGACTTGTCGTTGTGACTTACTGTATCCAATTCGAAAGTCTCATCCAGCTTGATGCTGAATCGTCTATCATCAACAAGGAAATTTTTGTCGCACTGGCCGCGCTGGTCTTCACAGTCTTCGCACATAATGAAATTTTTTCCGTCGTCAGACGACATTTCCTTTGTTCATATTAGGAGAAACATTAATGACCTACTAATTCAATTAATTCAACTACTTCTATTAATTTAAGTAACCAATTACTAAAATAAACTAGTTATATTAAT
>NC_057813.1:649001818-649002447 GCF_018294505.1 Triticum aestivum
CGGCGGCGTCGAGATCGAGACTCGCGCGCGCGAGAAGTGGAACGAATAGTGGCGACGATAACTGATTTTTCGTAAGTGTAGTATATATAGGATGGGCCTTTAGTACTGGTTGGTGGCTCCAACCGGTACTAAAGTCCAATTTTGGCCAGCCCAAGCGGCGGGAAACGTGGGCCTTTAGTACCGGTTGGTGGCTCCAACCGGTACTAAAGGGCAACACATTAGTACCAGTTGGAGCCTCCAACCGGTACTAATGCCCGTGCACTGCCACCCGCTATGCGCTACGTTTAGTCCCACCTCGCCGAGCGAAGGGCAGCCGCACTGGTTTATAAACCCAGCCGCGGCTGCCCTTTCGAACTCCTCTATATAGCAGGCTTCTAGGCCTAATTAGGGCATGCTGCCCTGTGAGCCTGCTGGCCCTACTGGGTATGTATTTGCACACCCAAGGTCTGGGAGGCCCACCGGACAGCGCCCCAAAATGTTTTTTATAATTTTTTTTCTTTTCTGCATTATTTATTTTGTTCTATTTATTTTTGAGTAATTTTTTTATATAGTTATTTCTTTTCTGCTTTATTTTTTTCTTCTATTTATTTCTAAATAGTTTTTTGTTGTATTTAGTTTCTTCGTGAAGT
>NC_057813.1:649004333-649013432 GCF_018294505.1 Triticum aestivum
TCTCCTTCTTCTCCTTCTTCTTCTTCTTCTTCTTCTTCTTCTTCTTCTTCTTCTTCTTCTTCCTCCTCCTTCACCTCCTCCTCTTCTTCTTCTTCTTCTTCTTCTTCTTCTTCCTCTTATTCTTCTTCTCCTTCTCCTTCTCCTCCTCCTCCTTCTTCTTCTTCTTCCTCCTCCTCCTCCTCCTTCTACTTCGAAAGAGATTGTCCAGTTTTTACACGAAGTGCATCCAGTTTTTGCCGTAACCCTCTCAACTTCTTTGCACATGCTATGTGGGTGAAATGATGATACCATGCCAACTTTCAACCTTTTCAGAGTTCATTTGTAGTGCTTTTCAATATTAGGGTCATTTAACTCAAAAAATCACTATATGCATGAAAAATAGAAAATGAAGGCACAAAGGATTGAAAGTTAATGACGTGGCTTTGAATGGTGCATACTGAACACACAAAAAGTCTGGAGTTGTAATAGGTTTAAAAAAATGAGAAGTGCCTTTGTAACAGATGAGTTTTCGTCCGAAACCCTGATACTTCGAAAGAGATTGTCCAGTTTGTACACGAAGTGCATCCAGTTTTTGCCATAACCCTCTCAAATTTTTTGCACGTGTTATGTGGGTGAAATGATGATACATGCGAAATTTCAAACTTTTCAGAGTTCATTTGTAGTGCTTTTCAATATCAGGGTTATTTAGCTCAAAAAATCAATATATGCCTGAAAAATAGAAAATTAAGGCAGAAAGGGTTGAAAGTTGATGATGTGGCTTTTAATGGTGCATACTGAACGCACAAAAAGTCTGGAGTTGTAATAAGTTTAGAAAAATGAGAAGTGCCTTTCTAACATATGAGTTTTCGTCTGAAACCCTGATACATCGAAAGAGATTGTACAATTTGTACACGAAGTGTATCCAGTTTTTGCCGTAACCCTCTCAAATTTTTTGCACATGCTATGTGGGTGAAATGATGATACCATGCCAACTTTCAACCTTTTTAGAGTTCATTTGTAGCGCTTTTCAATATCAGGGTCATTTAGCTCAAAAAATCAGTATATGCATGAAAAATAGAAAATGAAGGCAGAAAGGGTTGAAAGTTGATGACGTGGCTTTGGATGGTGCATACTTAACACACAAAAAGTCTTGAGTTGTAATAAATTTTAAAAAAATGAGAAGTGCCTTTGCAAAAAATGAGTTTTCGTCCGAAACCCTGATACTTTGAAAGAGATTGTCTAGTTTTTACACGAAGTGCATCCAGTTTTTGCCGTAACCGTCTCAACTTTTTTACACATGCTATGTGGGTGAAATGATGATACCACGCCAACTGTCAACCTTTTCAGAGTTCATTTGTAGTACTTTTCAATATCAGGGTCATTTAGCTCAAAAAAAATCACTATATGCATGAAAAATAGAAAAATAAAGGCAGAAAGGATTGAAAGTTAATGACATGGCTTTGAATGGTGCATACTAAACGCACAAAAAGTCTGGAGTTGTAATAAGTTAAAAAAATGAGAAGTGCCTTTGTAACAGATGAGTTTTCCTCCGAAACCCTGATACTTCGAAAGAGATTGTCCAGTTTGTACACGAAGTGCATCCAGTTTTTTCCATAACCCTCTCAACTTTTCTGCACATGTTATGTGGGTGAAATGATGATACCATGCAAACTTTCAACCTTTTCAGAGTTCATCTGTACTGCTTTTCAATATCAGGGTTATTTAGCTCAAAAAATCAGTATATGCATGAAAAATACAAAATGAAGGCAGAAAGGCTTGAAAGTTGATGATGTGGCTTTGAATGGTGCGTACTGAATGCACAAAAAGTCTGGAGTTGTAATAAGTTTAGAAAAATGAGAAGTGCCTTTCGAACAAATGAGTTTTCGTCCGAAACCCTGATACTTCGAAAGAGATTGTCCAATTTATACACGAAGTGCATCCAGTTTTTGTCGTAACCATCTCAACTTTTTTGCACATGCTATATGGGTGAAATGATGATACCATGCCAACTTTCAACATTTTCAGAGTTCATTTGTAATGATTTTCAATATCAGGGTTATTTAGCTAAAAAATCAGTATATGCATGAAAAATTGAAAATGAAGGCAGAAAGGGTTGAAAGTTGATGACGTGGCTTTGAATGGTGCATACTAAACGCAAAAAAGTCTGGAGTTGTAATAAGTTTAAAAGAAATGAGAGGTGTCTTTGTAACAAATGAGTTTTCGTCCGAAACCCTAATACTTCGAAAGAGATTGTTTAGTTTGTACACGAAGTGCATCCAGTTTTTGTCGTACCTCTCAACTCTTTTGCACATGCTATGTGGGTGAAATGATGATACCATGCCAACTTTCAACCTTTTCAGAGTTCATTTGTAATGCTTTTCAACATCAGGGTCATTTAGCTCAAAAAATCAGTAGATGCATGAAATATAGAAAATGAAGGCAAAAAGGGTTGAAAGTTGATGACGTGGCTTTGAATGGAGCATACTGGAGGCACAAAAAGTCTGGAGCTGTAATAAATTTAAAAAATGAGAAGTGCCTTTGTAACAGATGAGTTTTCGTCCGAAACTCTGATACTTCGAAAGAGATTGTCCAATTTGTACACGAAGTGCATCCATTTTTTGCCGTAACCCTCTTGACTTTTTTGCACATGCTATGTGGGTGAAATAATGATACCGTGCCAAGTTTCAACTTTTTCAGAGTTCATTGGTAGTAATTTTCAATATCAGGGTCATTTAGCTCAAAAAAATTAGTATATACATGAAAAATAGAAAATGAAGGCAGAATAGGTTGAAAGTTGATGATGTGGCTTTGAATGGTGCATAATGAACGCACAAAAATTCTGGAGTTGTAATAAGTTTAAAAAAAAAGAAGTGCCTTTGTAACAAATGAGTTTTTGTCCGAAACCCAGATACTTCGAAAGAGATTGTGCAGTTTGTACATGAAGTGCATCAAGTTTTTGCCAAAACCCTCTCAACTCTTTTCCATATGCTATGTGGGTGAAATTATGATACCATGCCAAAATTTAACCTTTTTAGGGTTCATTGGTAGTGTTTTTAAATACCAGGGTCATTTAGCTCAAAAAAACCAGTATATGCATGAAAAATAGAAAATGAAGGCAGAAAGGATTGAACATTGATGACATGGCTTTGAATGGTGCATACTAAACGCACAAAAAGTTTGGAGTTGTAATAAGTTTAAAAAAATCAAAAGTGCCTTCGTAACAGATGAGTTTTCGTCCGAAACCCTGATATTTCGAAAGAGATTGTATAGTTTGTACACAAAGTGCATCCAGTTTTTGCCAAAACACGCTACTGCTATGTGTAAACATGTAAATATATATATATATATATATATATATATATAATATATTGATCATCAATGATCTTTTTGTGTAGAATTTGAATTGTCAATAGGAATCTTGACCGGTTTAAGAACCGTGAGAACCGGTGAAGAATCATATTGCAGCCACAGATCCTACAGATAGAGTTCAATGAAGATCAAGTGCTCGTGATAGTTTGAGAAGTAACATATTTAAAGCGGTAAAAACTCTGTTAGCGGAGCGAGGTGAGACTAAACAACTGCTGCAAAAAAATAAACTAAAAAACTCTAGTACCAGTTTGTGCATGAACCGGTACACAAGCCTAACATCACTTATTTAATATCGATTCGTGGCACGAACTGGTACTAAAGGTTCGCCACGAACCAGTACTAATGAGAGCCGCCCGCCTAGCCGTTCGAACCGGCACTAATGATCATATTAGTGCCGGTAACTGGGGCTAAAGAGTTGAACATAAGACCCTTTTTCTACTGGCGAGAATAAGGCCGAGTCGGCCTAACGTCGAGAATAAGGTCGAGTCGGCCTAACGTCTCAGCAAGTATTGTACTAGTACCTCCAACCACTCCCGATCACTTGATGCAATGCCAGCCTCGACTCACCTCCACCTGTCCTAGAGAGGCCTCCGTCAATGCACAATTTCAGAGCACGGTATAACGAGAGGATTAGTATCAGGAACATTAGAAACAGAAATAGAAATGAGGCCAAGAAATTCAAGAAATGTTAGCTTTTATAGCTTGAAGGCATTTCATCCACTCGGCTAATTTTCCTGCAGCTCTCACAAATTTCAGGAGACAAGGAGGCTGGCCCGGGAATCGACCCCACATATGAACACGCAGACCAGCTAGCTACTACTCCGCCGGTTGAAGCCGGGGGACAAAGAACGAAACAAAAAACAGAGCAGCTCTGGCTACGCTAGCTAGTGCTACTTGCGCCAAGCTCGCTCGCCGGCCAGCGGCAGCGTCCTAGTGCGGCTGGTGGGCGTTGGAGGAGGCGAGCACGAAGCGCGAGGCGAAGGTGTAGTGGTGGCTGAGGTGGCCGGCGCCGGTGACGTCGTCGTCCAGCGCGGAGCCGAAGCCGTCGCGGTCGAAGTTGCACGTGTAGCTCAGCGGGTCGTACTGGCGGCACCGGGAGGACGCGCCCATGGGAGCCGCCGTGCACAGCAGCATCTTGCTCCGCCTCCGCAGCCTCTGCACCAGCCGGGCCAGCGCCAGCCCGAACCCGGCCGGGCCCCGCCCGCCCCGGCACGACGACGACGACAAGGCATTTCCCAGATCCCTCATCTCGATCGATCGCCCCTGCTCCGGTTGATTCCGGGAGAATGTATGGAACTTGGTGGTTGGTTGGACTCTTGGAGACGTAGGTGGGAGATTCCGTGGCGTTGGTGGCGCTGATTTATAGGAGTTGTCGAGCTGATCCGCCAGTGAGTGGAGTGGAGCAGGGTTGTGAGGATGGTGAGCGGTTTCGTGTCTCCCATACCATGTGGCCCAGATGTACGAGAGCGTATAGAAAAGTACACTCTGCTGGAGCCAGTGTAGAGTAGGTATGGTTCTTTCTTGGTTTATTATCGTAGGATGATAAACTAATCAAAGTGGCTTCAACTACAAGGATAAGCCACGAGCCTCCTCTTTGTATCTAGAGGGTGCTTGATACGTTTTAGTCTCATGACTAAAAGTAGTGGGACTAGAACTTGCTAGCCTTACCCATGCTTGGATACAAATATTAAATAGACTAAAATCGAGTTAATGAGCATTTATTATCCTTCAAACCTTTTAATCCAGAACTTGCATGTGTTAAAAGAGAGGAGTTAAATGAGGAGAGAGAGGACTAATCCACATTTTAGGCCATGCTTGAGTCCAAGGGACTATTTTTAGTCTGACTAAAACTAATCTCTTTTAGAGGCTAAAGTTCCAATCACCCCTAACTAAAGAGCGGCTAGAATTAGTCTTGAGACTAAAAAAAATTAGTCAGGGGAACCCTACTAAAATGTGGATTAATCATCTCTCCTCATTTAACTCCTCTCCCTTAACGCATGCGAGTTCGGGATTGGAGGGTTTGGAGGATAATAAATGCTCATTAACTCATTTTAGTCTATTTAGTATTTGTATCCAAGCATGGATGAGGCTAGCAAGTTTTAGTCCCACTACTTTTAGTCATGGGACTAAAACGTTAGTAGGGTTCCCCGGACTAAATTTTTTTAGTCTCAAGACTAGTTCTAGCCTCTCTTTAGTCAGGGGTGATTGGAACTTTAGCCTCTAAAAGAGACTAGTTTTAGTCAGACTAAAAATAGTTCCTTGGATCCAAGCATGCTCCTACTCTACCTAGCTACAGTTAGTCTAGTGAGCAAGTCTCGAGTGAGTAGTTTTCTTGATTGGAAAAGAGGATTAAGAGGGTGCTTGGATACGTTTTAGTCTCATGACTAAAAGTAGTGGGACTAAAACTTGCTAGCCTCACCCATTCTTGAATACAAATACTAAATAGACTAAAATTGAGTTAATGAGCATTTATTATCCTCCAAACCCTCAATCCGGAACTCGCATGTGTTGAAGAAGAGGAGTTAAATGAGGAGAGAGAGGACTAATCCACATTTTAGTAGGGTTCCCCTGACTAAAAAAATTTAGTCTCAAGACTAGTTCTAGCCTCTCTTTAGTCAGGGGTGATTGGAACTTTAGCCTTTAAAAGAGACTAGTTTTAGTTGACTAAAAATAGTCCCTTGAATCCAAGCATGCTCTTAGAGGGTTAGTTAGTGTAGCCAACACTGATGATGATTAGGGAGCAGCTAGCTTGATGAGCTCCAAGAATCAAGGGATGTTGTGTTGTGTGTGAGCAGCACTGCAGCAAGCTAGCCGGCCCTCCAGCAAAGCATCGATTAAGCACTTAGTAACAAGAAGGGTTTGCATATTACAAACGCAGCAGGGACTCGTGAATAAACTACTATACACGTAGGGACGGACGGTAGAAGCATGCATGTGCATGCACATTACCGATGCATTGGACTTGATTCCGAAGACCGAGGAAATAGAACAGCTCTTCCACCTTTTGCTCGTACCGAGGTGGAGACGGCGGTTGGCACTTGGCAGTGGGGCGGTGCGTGCGAGCGAGCGCCCGCCGGAGCCACTCCGGCCGTGTCCCGCGGGGCCTCCGCATGCGCGCTCGCGTCCGAGGAAAGCTTGGCAAAGCAAGCGCACGTCGGTCCGGTCGATGCAGACAGACGTTGCGGCCACGCACCCCAACCCGCCAAAGCAACCGTGCATGTGCCCTGTCCGTCTTTGCAGCTGCAATACCGCAAGTTTGCTCGGACGAGATATCACGATCGAGACTGATGCTGCTCTGTCAAGCAAAGGCTGCCACTAGGTTAGCAGGACACTTCAGCCGGTGAGAAATGCATATATACACACGGGATATCTCGTGCATTTGGTAGTTACTAGTGCAGAACCGGCCTTTAGTGCCGGTTCGTAACGGGCTTTAGTGCCGCTTCGCCAACCGGCACTAAAGAGTGGGGACTATAGGTCCCCGGCCTTTAGTACCGGTTCGTCACGAACCGGCGCTAAAGTGCCACCACGTGGCACGAGTCAGGCCCGTTTGCGTGGAGGGTATTAGTACCGGTTGGTAACACCAACTGGTACTAAATGTTTGGGTGTTTTTTTTTAATTTTTCTTTAATTTTGTGTTTTTAATTTAATTTAGTGATTGTTTTACATTATAATGAGTTGTTAAATCATTAGGTGAAAGTACCGCGGATTAGTTTCGACTGGATGCATTATTGGATATCTCTATAGCTAGCTAGCTAGAGTATATGCCATATCCATATTATACTTGATCAACTATAATATATACGAATATGGCATATACTTGATCACTTAGCTAGGTAGGATTCATCCAGCTGAAACTAATCTGCGGTTTCTTTCATTAAATGATATGATAATTAACTAGCTATCTAATCACCACCAGCACTACTAGCTTAAAGAAGAAACATTCACTTGTACCAGAAGCAAAAATATTATCGATCGAGTTTAACATGATTGTAATGATATTATAAGCGTTCATATATAACACCACAAAAACAAATCACTTAACTTCAAAACGAAGAACACGGACATGAAAGGACAAGTACTAATTAAGAGCAGCATGAAGAACTAGCTAAATCACTCCTGCTAGCTACTCTCTCTCTGGTAAAATAACATAGAACATGTATAGCTCTCCTGATTGATTATACTGGAGCATGCCGATGAACCTGTCTCCTAATCTTGGGTTGCGCTTCTCATTGCTTCCCCCTAGTACTTCTCTGCGATCATTAACAATTTTCCTCCAATCTTTCACTATTAAGCATTCATCGCTTCTAGAAATCCTGAATGCATTCATGTGCAATACAGGATATCCTGGCCGTAAGCTAACAATTGACATATGACCTTTAGTCTCGATCCCCTGAGGCACAACTGTCATCGGGAGTCCCTGTTGAAGAACATTGTATAGTACTTAATTAATATACTTAGCAATGAAAGTTTAGCAAAAAAATTATGTATGCAAAATATGCACTGAGGACAAATAGTAAATATCTTACCATCATTCCTAAATAGATGTGACCGTAGTTCAATACCATCACTATTGATCGCACGTTTTGAGTACTAACATTTCTAAGTGCAGGAAAAAAATTTGTCTTGACAGTATGAAGATCCTCAAGCCATGAAACATAATGACTTATCTCCTTGTAGTTTAGTTCAGCTCCGGAACAGTAGTAGGTCCTGTCTACCAAGCGCCGGACATGTTTGGTTGAATGGAGATAAGCTGTCAATAGAAATTAGTTGTCAGTTATTTTTGAATAAGCAATATCAAAGACAAAAGTATAGTTGAGAAGAACTCACATAATGGTAGAACTGGAGGCGTTTGCACATCGACCCATATGTCTCTATTACCTTCAATATCATCTTCCGGACGAATATCAAAGGTGATAACCATACCAGGCTCAAATGCATAAGCCTTGCATAGTGCTTGCCAAGTTTTGCATTCAAAATAGGTGTACATGTGTGTATTGTATACTTTGACGTTGAAAGTATAACCATCATGCTCAGTTTTCAGGTAAGCTCTCTTTACCTCCATAGTTTCCATATCTTTGAAACCTATCTTATCCAAGACAAAAATTCTTGCATGGCACGGGATGCGCTAGTAGAATAGTGAAAATTAAAAATTATAAGTCAGGCAAATGAAGCATATATAAGTTATGCTTAATTACGAAAATAGACTTGTCATTGTGACTTACTGTATCCAATTCGAAAGTCTCATCCAGCTTGATGCTGAATCGCCTATCATCAACAAGGAAATTTTTATCGCACTGGCCGCGCTGGTCTTCACAGTATTCGCACATAATGAAATTTTTTCCGTCGTCAGACGACATTTCCTATGTTCATATTAGGCGAAACATTAATGACTTACTAATTCAATTAATTCAACTACTTCTATTAATTTAAATAAGCAATTACTAAAATAAACTAGTTATATTAATTCAATTAGTTTAAAGCATTTAGTAAAAATAAACTAGTTCTATATATATATTAATTTAACTAGTTCAACTAAACATTTACTAAAAATAAACTAGTTATATTAATTCAACTAGTTCAAACTAAGCATATACTAAAAATAAACTAGTTCTATATATTAATTCAACTAGTTCAACTAAGCATTTAGTAAAAATAAACTAGTTCTATATATATATATTAATTCAACTAGTTCAACTAAACATTTACTAAAAATAAACTAGTTATATTAATTCAACTAGTTCAAACTAAGCAT
>NC_057813.1:649017534-649026110 GCF_018294505.1 Triticum aestivum
ACTTCTTTGCACATGCTATGTGGGTGAAATGATGATACCATGCCAACTTTCAACCTTTTCAGAGTTCATTTGTAGTGCTTTTCAATATTAGGGTCATTTAACTCAAAAAATCACTATATGCATGAAAAATAGAAAATGAAGGCAGAAAGGATTGAAAGTTAATGACGTGGCTTTGAATGGTGCATACTGAACGCACAAAAAGTCTGGAGTTGTAATAGGTTTAAAAAAATGAGAAGTGCCTTTGTAATAGATGAGTTTTCGTCCGAAACCCTGATACTTCGAAAGAGATTGTCCAGTTTGTACACGAAGTGCATCCAGTTTTTGCCATAACCCTCTCAAATTTTTTGCACGTGTTATGTGGGTGAAATGATGATACATGCCAAATTTCAAACTTTTCAGAGTTCATTTGTAGTGCTTTTCAATATCAGGGTTATTTAGCTCAAAAAATCAATATATGCCTGAAAAATAGAAAATTAAGGCAGAAAGGGTTTAAATTTGATGATGTGGCTTTGAATGGTGCATACTGAACGCACAAAAAGTCTGGAGTTGTAATAAGTTTAGAAAAATGAGAAGTGCCTTTCTAACATATGAGTTTTCGTCTGAAACCCTGATACATCGAAAGAGATTGTACAATTTGTACACGAAGTGTATCCAGTTTTTGTCGTAACCC
Organism: Triticum aestivum; assembly: GCF_018294505.1. Lineage (NCBI taxonomy): Eukaryota > Viridiplantae > Streptophyta > Magnoliopsida > Poales > Poaceae > Triticum > Triticum aestivum. The sequence goes on from NC_057813.1 coordinate 649,018,205, forward strand.
TCTCAAATGTTTTGCACATGCTATGTGGGTGAAATGATGATACCATGCCAACTTTAAACCTTTTCAGAGTTCATTTGTAGCGCTTTTCAATATCAGGGTCATTTAGCTCAAAAAAATCAGTATATGCATGAAAAATAGAAAATGAAGGCAGAAAGGGTTGAAAGTTGATGACGTGGCTTTGAATGGTGCATACTTAACACACAAAAAGTCTTGAGTTGTAATAAATTTTAAAAAAATGAGAAGTGCCTTTGCAAAAAATGAGTTTTCGTCCGAAACCCTGATACTTTGAAAGAGATTGTCCAGTTTTTACACGAAGTGCATCCAGTTTTTGCTGTAACCGTCTCAACTTTTTTACACATGCTATGTGGGTGAAATGATGATACCATGCCAACTTTCAACCTTTTCAGAGTTCATTTGTAGTACTTTTCAATATCAGGGTCATTTAGCTCAAAAAAAATCACTATATGCATGAAAAATAGAAAAATGAAGGCAGAAAGGATTGAAAGTTAATGACATGGCTTTGAATGGTGCATACTAAACGCACAAAAAGTCTGGAGTTGTAATAAGTTAAAAAAATGAGAAGTGCCTTTGTAACAGATGAGTTTTCGTCCGAAACCCTGATACTTCGAAAGAGATTGTCCAGTTTGTACACGAAGTGCATCCAGTTTTTTCCATAACCCTCTCAACTTTTTTGCACATGTTATGTGGGTGAAATGATGATACCATGCCAACTTTCAACCTTTTCAGAGTTCATCTGTACTGCTTTTCAATATCAGGGTTATTTAGCTCAAAAAATCAGTATATGCATGAAAAATACAAAATGAAGGCAGAAAGGCTTGAAAGTTGATGATGTGGCTTTGAATGGTGCGTACTGAACGCACAAAAAGTCTGGAGTTGTAATAAGTTTAGAAAAATGAGAGGTGCCTTTCGAACAAATGAGTTTTCGTCCGAAACCCTGATACTTCGAAAGAGATTGTCCAATTTATACATGAAGTGCATCTAGTTTTTGTCGTAACCATCTCAACTTTTTTGCACATGCTATATGGGTGAAATGATGATACCATGCCAACTTTCAACATTTTCAGAGTTCATTTGTAATGCTTTTCAATATCAGGGTTATTTAGCTAAAAAATTAGTATATGCATGAAAAATAGAAAATGAAGGCAGAAAGGGTTGAAAGTTGATGACGTGGCTTTGAATGGTGCATACTAAACGCAAAAAAGTCTGGAGTTGTAATAAGTTTAAAAGAAATGAGAGGTGTCTTTGTAACAAATGAGTTTTCGTCCGAAACCCTAATACTTCGAAAGAGATTGTTTAGTTTGTACACGAAGTGCATCCAGTTTTTGTCGTAACCCTCTCAACTCTTTTGCACATGCTATGTGGGTGAAATGATGATACCATGCCAACTTTCAACCTTTTCAGAGTTCATTTGTAATGCTTTTCAATATCAGGGTCATTTAGCTCAAAAAATCAGTAGATGCATGAAATATAGAAAATGAAGGCAAAAAGGGTTGAAAGTTGATGACGTGGCTTTGAATGGAGCATACTGGAGGCACAAAAAGTCTGGAGCTGTAATAAATTTAAAAAATGAGAAGTGCCTTTGTAACAGATGAGTTTTCGTCCGGAACTCTGATACTTCAAAAGAGATTGTCCAATTTGTACACGAAGTGCATCCATTTTTTGCCGTAACCCTCTCGACTTTTTTGCACATGCTATGTGGGTGAAATAATGATATCGTGCCAAGTTTCAACTTTTTCAGAGTTCATTGGTAGTAATTTTCAAATCAGGGTCATTTAGCTCAAAAAAATTAGTATATACATGAAAAATAGAAAATGAAGGCAGAATAGGTTGAAAGTTGATGATGTGGCTTTGAATGGTGCGTAATGAACGCACAAAAATTCTGGAGTTGTAATAAGTTTAAAAAAAGAAGTGCCTTTGTAACAAATGAGTTTTTGTCCGAAACCCAGATACTTCGAAAGAGATTGTGCAGTTTGTACATGAAGTGCATCAAGTTTTTGCCAAAACCCTCTCAACTCTTTGTCATATGCTATGTGGGTGAAATTATGATACCATGCCAAAATTTAACCTTTTCAGGGTTCATTGGTAGTGTTTTTAAATATCAGGGTCATTTAGCTCAAAAAACCAGTATATGCATGAAAAATAGAAAATGAAGGCAGAAAGGATTGAAAGTTGATGACATGGCTTTGAATGGTGCATACTAAACGCACAAAAAGTTTGGAGTTGTAATAAGTTTAAAAAAATCAAAAGTGCCTTCGTAACAGATGAGTTTTCGTCTGAAACCCTGATATTTCGAAAGAGATTGTATAGTTTGTACACAAAGTGCATCCAGTTTTTGCCAAAACACGCTACTGCTATGTGTAAACATGTAAATATATATATATATATATATATATATATATATATATATATATATATAATATATTGACCATCAGTGATATTTTTGTGTAGAATTTGAATTGTCAATAGGAATCTTGACCGGTTTAAGAACCATGAGAACCGGTGAAGAATCATATTGCAGCCACAGATCCTACACATAGAGTTCAATGAAGATCAAGTGCTCGTGATAGTTTGAGAAGTAACATATTTAAAGCGGTAAAAACTCTGTTAGCGGAGCGAGGTGAGACTAAACAACTGCTGCAAAAAAAATAAACTAAAAAACTCTAGTACCAGTTTGTGCATGAACCGGTACACAAGCCTAACATCACTTATTTAATATCGATTCGTGGCACGAACTGGTACTAAAGGTTCGCCACGAACCAGTACTAATGAGAGCCGCCCGCCTAGCCGTTCGAACCGGCACTAATGATCATATTAGTGCCGGTAACTGGGACTAAAGAGTTGAACATAAGACCCTTTTTCTACTGGCGAGAATAAGGCCGAGTCGGCCTAACGTCGAGAATAAGGTCGAGTCGGCCTAACGTCTCAGCAAGTATTATACTAGTACCTCCAACCACTCCCGATCACTTGATGCAATGCCAGCCTCGACTCACCTCCACCTGTCCTAGAGAGGCCTCCGTCAATGCACAATTTCAGAGCGCAGTATAACGAGAGGATTAGTATCAGGAACATTAGAAACAGAAATATAAATGAGGCCAAGAAATTCAAGAAATGTTAGCTTTTATAGCTTGAAGGCATTTCATCCACTCGGCTAATTTTCCTGCAGCTCTCACAAATTTCAGGAGACAAGGAGGCTGGCCCGGGAATCGAGCCCACATATGAACACGCAGACCAGCTAGCTACTACTCCGCTGGTTGAAGCCGGGGGACAAAGAACGAAACAAAAAACAGAGCAGCTCTGGCTACGCTAGCTAGTGCTACTTGCGCCAAGCTCGCTCGCCGGCCAGCGGCAGCATCCGAGTGCGGCTGGCGGGCGTTGGAGGAGGCGAGCACGAAGCGCGAGGCGAAGGTGTAGTGGTGGCTGAGGTGGCCAGCGCCGGTGACGTCGTCGTCCAGCGCGGAGCCGAAGCCGTCGCGGTCAAAGTTGCACGCGTAGCTCAGCGGGTCGTACTGGCGGCACCGGGAGGACGCGCCCATGGGAGCCGCCGTGCACAGCAGCATCTTGCTCCGCCTCCGCACCAGCCGGGCCAGCGCCAGCCCGAACCCGGCCGGGTCCCGCCCGCCCCGGCACGACGACGACGACAAGGCATTTCCCAGATCCCCCATCTCGATCGATCGCCCCTGCTCCGGTTGATTCCGGGAGAATGTATGGAACTTGGTGGTTGGTTGGACTCTTGGAGACGTAGGTGGGAGATTCCGTGGCGTTGGTGGCGCCGATTTATAGGAGTTGTCGAGCTGATCCGCTAGTGAGTGGAGTGGAGCAGGGTTGTGAGGATGGTGAGCGGTTTCGCGTCTCCCATACCATGTGGCCCGGATGTACGAGAGCGTATAGAAAAGTACACTCTGCTGGAGCCAGTGTAGAGTAGGTATGGTTCTTTCTTGGTTTATTATCGTAGGATGATAAACTAATCAAAGTGGCTTCAACTACAAGGATAAGCCACGAGCCTCCTCTTTGTATCTAGAGGGTGCTTGATACGTTTTAGTCTCATGACTAAAAGTAGTGGGACTAGAACTTGCTAGCCTTACCCATGCTTGGATACAAATATTAAATAGACTAAAATCGAGTTAATGAGCATTTATTATCCTTCAAACCTTTCAATCCAGAACTTGCATGTGTTAAAAGAGATGAGTTAAATGAGGAGAGAGAGGACTAATCCACATTTTAGGCCATGCTTGAATCCAAGGGACTATTTTTAGTCTGACTAAAACTAATCTCTTTTAGAGGCTAAAGTTCCAATCACCCCTAACTAAAGAGCGGCTAGAATTAGTCTTGAGACTAAAAAAAATTAGTCAGGAGAACCCTACTAAAATGTGGATTAATCATCTCTCCTCATTTAACTCCTCTCCTTTAACACATGCGAGTTCGGAATTGGAGGGTTTGGAGGATAATAAATGCTCATTAACTCATTTTAGTCTATTTATTATTTGTATCCAAGCATGGATGAGGCTAGCAAGTTTTAGTCCCACTACTTTTAGTCATGGGACTAAAACGTTAGTAGGGTTCCCCGGACTAAATTTTTTTAGTCTCAAGACTAGTTCTAGCCTCTCTTTAGTCAGGGGTGATTGGAACTTTAGCCTCTAAAAGAGACTAGTTTTAGTCAGACTAAAAATAGTTCCTTGGATCCAAGCATGCTCCTACTCTACCTAGCTACAGTTAGTCTAGTGAGCAAGTCTCGAGTGAGTAGTTTTCTTGATTGGAAAAGAGGATTAAGAGGGTGCTTGGATACGTTTTAGTCTCATGACTAAAAGTAGTGGGACTAAAACTTGCTAGCCTCACCCATGCTTGAATACAAATACTAAATAGACTAAAATTGAGTTAATGAGCATTTATTATCCTCCAAACCCTTCAATCCAGAACTCGCATGTGTTGAAGAAGAGGAGTTAAATGAGGAGAGAGAGGACTAATCCACATTTTAGTAGGGTTCCCCTGACTAAAAAAAATAGTCTCAAGACTAGTTCTAGCCTCTCTTTAGTCAGGGGTGATTGGAACTTTAGCCTTTAAAAGAGACTAGTTTTAGTTGACTAAAAATAGTCCCTTGAATCGAAGCATGCTCTTAGAGGGTTAGTTAGTGTAGCCAACACTGATGATGATTAGGGAGCAGCTAGCTTGATGAGCTCCAAGAATCAAGGGATGTTGTGTTGTGTGTGAGCAGCACTGCAGCAAGCTAGCCGGCCCTCCAGCAAAGCATCGATTAAGCACTTCGTAACAAGAAGGGTTTGCATATTACAAACGCAGCAGGGACTCGTGAATAAACTACTATACACGTAGGGACGGACGGTAGAAGCATGCATGTGCATGCACATTACCGATGCATTGGACTTGATTCCGAAGACCGAGGAAATAGAACAGCTCTTCCACCTTTTGCTCGTACCGAGGTGGAGACGGCGGTTGGCACTTGGCAGTGGGGCGGTGCGTGCGAGCGAGCGCCCGCCGGAGCCACTCCGGCCGTGTCCCGCGGGGCCTCCGCATGCGCGCTCGCGTCCGAGGAAAGGTTGGCAAAGCAAGCGCACGTCGGTCCGGTCGATGCAGACAGACGTTGCGGCCACGCGCCCCAACCCGCCAAAGCAACCGTGCATGTGCCCTGTTCGTCTTTGCAGCTGCAATACCCCAAGTTTCCTCGGACGAGAGATCACGATCGAGACTGATGCTGCTCTGTCAAGCAAAGGCTGCCACTAGGTTAGCAGGACACTTCAGCCGGTGAGAAATGCATATATACACACGGGATATCTCGTGCATTTGGTAGTTACTAGTGCAGAACCGGCCTTTAGTGCCGGTTCGTAACGGGCTTTAGTGCCGGTTCGCCAACCGGCACTAAAGAGTGGGGACTATAGGTCCCCGGCCTTTAGTACCGGTTCGTCACGAACCGGTGCTAAAGTGCCACCACGTGACACGAGTCAGGCCCGTTTGCGTGGAGGGTATTAGTACCGGTTGGTAACACCAACTGGTACTAAATGTTTGGGTGTTTTTTTTAATTTTTCTTTAATTTTGTGTTTTTAATTTAATTTAGTGATTGTTTTACATTATAATGAGTTGTTAAATCATTAGGTGAAAGTATCGCGGATTAGTTTCGACTGGATGCATTATTGGATATCTCTATAGCTAGCTAGCTAGAGTATATGCCATATCCATATTATACTTGATCAACTATAATATATACGGATATGGCATATACTTGATCACTTAGCTAGGTAGGATTCATCCAGCTGAAACTAATCTGCGGTTTCTTTCATTAAATGATATAATAATTAACTAGCTATCTAATCACCACCAGCACTACTAGCTTAAAGAAGAAACATTCACTTGTACCAGAAGCAAAAATATTATCGATCGAGTTTAACATGATTGTAATGACATTATAAGCGTTCGTATATAACACCACAAAAACAAATCACTTAACTTCAAAACGAAGAACAGGACATGAAAGGACAAGTACTAATTAAGAGCAGCATGAAGAACTAGCTAAATCACTCCTGCTAGCTACTCTCTCTCTGGTAAAATAACATAGAACATGTATAGCTCTCCTGATTGATTATACTGGAGCATGCCGATGAACCTGTCTCCTAATCGTGGGTTGCGCTTCTCATTGCTTCCCCCTAGTACTTCTCTGCGATCATTAACAATTTTCCTCCAATCTTTCACTATTAAGCATTCATCGCTTCTAGAAATCCTGAATGCATTCATGTGCAATGCAGGATATCCTGGCCGTACGCTAACAATTGACATATGACCTTTAGTCTCGATCCCCTGAGGCACAACTGTCATCGGGAGTCCCTGTTGAAGAACATTGTATAGTACTTAATTAATATACTTAGCAATGAAAGTTTAGCAAAAAAATTATGTATGCAAAATATGCACTGAGGACAAATAGTAAATATCTTACCATCATTCCTAAATAGATGTGACCGTAGTTCAATACCATCACTATTGATCGCACGTTTTGAGTACTAACATTTCTAAGTGCAGGAAAAAAAATTCTTGACAGTATGAAGATCCTCAAGCCATGAAACACAATGACTTATCTCCTCGCAGTTTAGTTCAGCTCCGGAACAGTAGTAGGTCCTGTCTACCAAGCGTCGGACATGTTTAGTTGAATGGAGATAAGCTGTCAATAGAAATTAGTTGTCAGTTATTTTTGAATAAGCAATATCAAAGACAAAAGTATAGTTGAGAAGAACTCACATAATGGTAGAATTGGAGGCGTCTGCACATCGACCCATATGTCTCTATTACCTTCAATATCATCTTCCGGACGAATATCAAAGGTGATAACCATACCAGGCTCAAATGCATAAGCCTTGCATAGTGCTTGCCAAGTTTTGCATTCAAAATAGGTGTACATGTGTGTATTGTATACTTTGACGTTGAAAGTATAACCATCATGCTCAGTTTTCAGGTAAGCTCTCTTTACCTCCATAGTTTCCATATCTTTGAAACCTATCTTATCCAAGACAAAAATTCTTGCATGGCACGGGATGCGCTAGTAGAATAGTGAAAATTAAAAATTATAAGTCAGGCAAATGAAGCATATATAAGTCATGCTTAATTACAAAAACAGACTTGTCGTTGTGACTTACTGTATCCAATTCGAAAGTCTCATCCAGCTTGATGCTGAATCGTCTATCATCAACAAGGAAATTTTTGTCGCACTGGCCGCGCTGGTCTTCACAGTATTCGCACATAATGAAATTTTTTCTGTCGTCAGACGACATTTCCTATGTTCATATTAGGCGAAACATTAATGACTTACTAATTCAATTAATTCAACTACTTCTATTAATTTAAATAAGCAATTACTAAAATAAACTAGTTATATTAATTCAATTAGTTT
>NC_057813.1:649026280-649026743 GCF_018294505.1 Triticum aestivum
TCGCACTGGCCGCGCTGGTCTTCACAGTATTCGCACATAATGAAATTTTTTCCGTCGTCAGACGACATTTCCTATGTTCATATTAGGCGAAACATTAATGACTTACTAATTCAATTAATTCAACTACTTCTATTAATTTAAATAAGCAATTACTAAAATAAACTAGTTATATTAATTCAATTAGTTTAAAGCATTTAGTAAAAATAAACTAGTTCTATATATATATTAATTTAACTAGTTCAACTAAACATTTACTAAAAATAAACTAGTTATATTAATTCAACTAGTTCAAACTAAGCATATACTAAAAATAAACTAGTTCTATATATTAATTCAACTAGTTCAACTAAGCATTTAGTAAAAATAAACTAGTTCTATATATATATATTAATTCAACTAGTTCAACTAAACATTTACTAAAAATAAACTAGTTATATTAATTCAACTAGTTCAAACTAAGCAT
>NC_057813.1:649027642-649028468 GCF_018294505.1 Triticum aestivum
CGGGGGCGGTGACGACGACGGGCGGCGGGGGCGCGCGCCGACGACGACGGGCGGCGGGGGCGCGCGGCAACGACGATGACGGGCGGTGGGGGCGGCAAGGGCGACGGCACGGCGGCGCGGCGGCGTCGGCATCGTCGAGATCGAGACTCGCGTGCGCGAGAAGTGGAACGAATAGTGGCGACGATAACTGATTTTTCGTAAGTGTAGTATATATAGGATGGGCCTTTAGTACTGGTTGGTGGCTCCAACCGGTACTAAAGGCCAATTTTGGCCAGCCCAAGCGGCGGGAAACGTGGGCCTTTAGTACCGGTTGGTGGCTCCAACCGGTACTAAAGGGCAACACATTAGTACCAGTTGGAGCCTCCAACCGGTACCAATGCCCGTGCACTGCCACCCGCTATGCGCTACGTTTAGTCCCACCTCGCCGAGCGAAGGGCAGCCGCACTGGTTTATAAACCCAGCCGCGGCGGCCCTTTCGAACTCCTCTATATAGCAGGCTTCTGGGCCTAATTAGGGCATGCTGCCCTGTGAGCGTGCTGGCCCTACTGGGTATGTATTTGCACACCCAAGGTCTGGCAGGCCCACCGGACAGCGCCCCAACATGTTTTTTATAATTTTTTTCTTTTCTGCATTATTTATTTTCTTCTATTTATTTTTGAGTAATTTTTTTATATAGTTATTTCTTTTCTGCTTTATTTTTTTCTTCTATTTATTTCTGAATAGTTTTTTGTTGTATTTAGTTTCTTCGTGAAGTTTTTTGCTTTATATAATTTTTTTCTTCTATTTATTTTTGAGTAATTTGTTTATATAGTTATTCCTTTTCTGC
>NC_057813.1:649030679-649049315 GCF_018294505.1 Triticum aestivum
TCTTCTCCTTCTTCTTCTTCTTCCTCCTCCTCCTCCTCCTCCTCCTCCTCTTCTTTAAATTGTGCATCTGAACGCAGAAAAAATACATTGATCAGTACTGCCTTTCAGCCAAAACATGCGCTAATGCTACACAGAAGTACATATAAAAAATACATTGATCATCAACGATCTTTTTGTATAGAATCTAAATCGTCAATAGGAATCTACCACCGACACTACAAGGATACCCCCTATAAAGCAACACAAATTCTACAACATTTTGACTATGTGTTGTAAATTTTTTAGTAGATACACATATTATGGTTGTAGCATATGCGTTGTAGAGTTGTAGGTGGTAGTACATAAGAAAAAAGGATAAAGAGACACGCGAGAAACAGAGCCCCCGATCCTCTCATCTCTCCCAAATCGCCGCCACCCACGGCCTAATCTACCTCCTCCAAACCACCTCGCCGCCGGCCCTCCCCTGCCCTCCTCCCACCTCGCAACCCTGGTGGCTGCCGGATTCGCCGCATCCCCGACCCACCCATCCCTACCACGTCCCGTCTCTCTCTCATCACGTGGCTCCTCCCTGCGCCACCTGTGGCGGCTGATTCAGGCGACGTCCGTTGAATCCTGCCACTGTGAAGCACAATTGAAGGTCCACTCGCACCGCGCCGCCCTCCCATCTGGCTAGGTAGATCCAGTGGTCACGGCCACCAAAGCCCACCCTCGACCCTCCCCCCATGGCTAGGGTTTCGGGCGTCGGCTCGGGAACCTGTGTCCATGTCGTCCTCCTTCCGTCTGGTGAGTGCATCCCCTCCCCTGGCTTCGTCCTCTCTGCTCCCCCTTTCTCTAACCTCTGATTTTCTCTTCGCATGTAGGTGTGCAGGGAGGAACAGCCAGCGGACGGACTTTCTGCTGCTCGGGACAAGAAGCCATGGAGCTTCTTCCTCCTCCTCTGGCATCAGGTGAGTTGGTCCACTCCTCCTTTGTGCTCTTGTTCGTGGCACATCAGGAACCATTGCTATGAATAGCAAAGAGTACTTCACTTGTACAGGCTCATGTTTACATGGTAGGTTAATTAAAGAGGCTTCAGTATAAAATGGAACATCTTACAATTATTATTATGGAATCAATATTCTAAACATTAGTTTCTAACAGCATGTGTATCGTTCCTCTGGAGTTTCATGATTTGGATTTCAGAGCTACCACTTACAGAAAACATAATAAGGTAATTGATAAGCCACATTCCAAAATATACTAGTTGTATAAATCCTGAGTAATGGTGTATGTGTGGTTCTGAAGCAGTCCTTAATTTTGTTCTGAAATTGGCGTTTTTTCACCCTTCCATGTTCTGAAACAACAAAGATTCATCCAAAAGCTTTTTTGAATTATGTTAGTTGTATGTCTTAAGCAAATTGTACAGACTCCAATTAAAGAAGTGTTGTGATTAGTCATGGTCAGTGCATATATATACTGTGTTGTCTGAAATGTCTGTAGCTTCAGAGGAACTGTAAGCATGTCTCTCCATCGTTTGTTAACATTTTCATATTTAGGTCCTTCTGGCTGTCTATATATACTGTATAAGTAGTGATTTTGTCCGGACTAATTTATTTTTACCCAAACATGAATTCCCATGTTAACTAGCATGATGTGTTGAATAACTTAATTGGCCCCTTGACCACAACTGGTGTCTAACTAATATTTAAATTAAGTTTACGAGCACAAACTGGAACACTATTTCTACTCTATTATACTTTACTCATGCTTGGACCAAGATCTCATGAGGAAGCAGGAGAAGGGACACCAACAATTGGTTCAGGTTCGTGTTGCTCCAACAGATTTTGCACTGCATGCCGTAAAAAAATACGTATCTTTATGCCATTGGATATTTTCAACATTGGAAGCAATCAGAGAAAATGTTAATACTTATGCAACGATTTCTGCCATACACTAAGACGCCAATATTAGGCTCATATAGTTTAAGTCTGTACCTGAACCACTCAAAGAAATGATAACAAAACTAATACTAACAGGTCAATGATCACCTTGAGATAATTTATGAATGTATTTCCATCTACTATGTATGCCAGTAATTTGTTATGTATAACAAAGATTGCATGGAATTGAACTGTTGGTGACGGTGAGGTCGTCTTACTGGAAGTGACGGTCAGGTTGTCTAGCTGGAAGTGAAACTGTTGGTGTTGTTCTGCATTCTGATAATGTTGATTGACAGGGTGAGGGATCAGAAGAGGGATGGCGGGGGCGTTGGAGTTGTATTGGCAGTTTGCCATTGGCAGGTCCCTCATGTAGACGCTGGACGAGATGGCGCTTCGCCCCGAGCTCGCTGTCAGTCTCCAAGTACAGTTCGACGAGGTCTGTTGATTATTTTTTCATCTTGGTCTTCTTGTTTCTTTCAGTCCATGAGCGCTGGACCACTAGCTCAGGAGAAAGGCCTTCTTCAAGGTACCAAACAGGTTGCCACCTCTCTTTCTTGTGCCACATATTCATCACTACACTGTACAGATTCCAAGGGAACAATGCTGAAATAACGTGATGTTATTACATGTTGGTGTAATTGTACTGATGCAGATCAGCTACAGATCTTTCATATCTTCTGTTGGATGCCATGATGACTTCTGTGCTTAATTATGAACTAAGTTACTCGACAGCCCATTTGTTTCCAAATCGCTTCAGGGAATTGTTCTTTTGGGATCATATTTCTTTGCAAAAAGTAACCTCAACTTGCTTAATGGCCACATACGGCAGTTGCTTCAACTTCTGGACAAGACACACAGACATGCAACTATGTGACAACTTAAAGTCTTTTGGGGGATTTTAATAACAAAAGTAGAGCATTACTAATCAAAAGGATGACTAATTAATTAACCCATCCAATCCAAGCATCAGAAAAGTAGAGCATTACTATTCAAAGGGATGACTAATTAATTAACCTCTTAATTTATTTTTACAGGAATTAACCAGATAGTATCTGCTTGAATAAGTTTGAAGTAGCTACTATTTATAAATGTAATCACATGTCGTAATTGAGGAAGCGAAGCTGTGGTAGGTTATCCGCCATGCTTATTATGATAAGGGTGTGAGATACTATTTTCCTCTTGCTAGTATAGTTTAAGTATGTAACCTGAACCCCTCAAAAAGCGGTAAAAAAACTAATACTAACCGATCAATGATGATCTTGAGATAGGTTATGGATGTATTTCCATCTACTATGTATAACATAAATTGCATGGCCTTCAACCTTTGTAAGTGACTTATAACCTGCCTCTGTCACTACTTGCATGGTGTCAGTTCATGGTGTGTTAACAATTCATTTTGTTATTTTCTTTGTAGATTCAATCAAAAGATATATGGATGATTCTATGGTTTGTGGCAAGTATACTGCAATGATGATGATGATGTTCCCGTTGATGATGATGATGATGATGATGATGTTCCCATTGATGATGATGATGATGATGATGTTCTCGTTGATGATGATAATGATGATGGATGCCTTCAGTTTTAGTTAAAGTTAGTTTTAGTTAAAGTTGTAGTGATGATGTTCCTGTTAGATGATGTTCCTCAGTTAAGTTTTAGTTAATTCTAGTTGATGGATTATTTTTGGTTTAAGTTTCACTCTTAAGAAAATATTTAGATTATGGATCACATTGGGATGATGTTCCTCCTGTAATATCCACTATTGTAATCCAACAGTTTTATTCAATATATATATGATCTCTTCCTCTTGTGAGTATATTCTATTTTTTCCTCACTTGATATACATAATTATCACCATTATACGGCGAATTAATTTAATAATAATAATAATCACATTATATATGCACCAACACTTGAAGTTTTGCAAATTTCTTGTTGCCGAGCAGTGAGATTTTGATTCCTGTACATGAAGCAACAACATATAAAAGTGTTGTAGAAGTTGGTTTTATGTGTTGTACTCTTGCAACAGCCCCTTTTACCAACGCGAGTATAAGCGTTGCATTATGCACTAGCAACACTGGATAAGGCAACGCATCCCAAACAAAGACACTAACAACGTATATATGGACCTTTAGATACCGAAAAAAGCATTGTTATAGGGGGGTTCCTCTTGTAGTGCGATTTAAGAACCGGCGAAGACTCCTATTGCAGCCACAGATCCTACACATAGAGTTCAATGAAGACCAAATTCTTGGAATGGTTTAAGAAGTAACATACTTAAGGTGGTCAAATTCTTGTTAGGGGAGCGAGGTGGGACTAAAAATAGCGCCTGCCACAACCTATTTAGTACCGGTTCGTGCCACGAACCGGTATTAAAGGTGCTGGCATCTGTAGTACCGGTTCGTGGCACGAACCGGTACTAAAGATTCCAAAAGAACCGGTACTAAAGGTCACCTCCCGCCAAGTCATTTGAACCGGCACTAATGGGAGCATTAGTGCCGGCTCATATGCCAACCGGTACTAATGTTTCACATATTAGGTCCTTTTTCTACTAGTGAGTCATTCATCTAGTTGGAGAGATTTGTATCCTCATTTCTCTGCAATTTATTTCCCATGCATGCTGACCATTTTCTGCGCAGGCATCTTCCAAGCTTTTTCATGTGATTTCATTTTCAAAGTTTGAAATCAATTCTTTTTTTAGGAACTGAAAGCCCAGTTTTACTTTCGTTTGCATATTTATGTTCTTGACGGCAAGGAATTCTAAGCAAGGTCACTCTTGAATATATTTTGAGAAGCTTTGAATTTTGAGTTTTGAAACATGATGAAACCTTAGGAAAGAGGGTCATACTCTATAAAGTCTGTGAACCTCGTTTCATGCCAATTTTTTTATTGAAAAACACAATAATGCACTCCAGAACACGATCAAACCCAATAAAACTTGATAAGAAGTCAATAACTAATGTTTCTTACAACCTTGTAGTTTTAAGTTTGAGCTGCATAGACAAGGAATGAAACATTATGATAGGCTTTGGAACACGATCAATCACTTTGAAATGACACGACTGCTTTTGAAACATAATAAAACAATATTAACTATGACTATTTGATGCACATTTACACACATTTTACAATATGATACTCTATTATGGTACACAAAAAACTACAATAAAACTAGTAATGATTAACACACTAGAGTATTATGATACACCATGTAATGCCGTGTACAATTTTGTATTTTTATCGTTTTTATAGTATTTATAGTTTCACCAAGTTCCCAATTTCGTATTAAATTTTTTTTTGAAATATATCTATAATTTGTCTTGCTTAAAAGATATCCTTACCAGGACCCCAAATATATAAGCAAATAACTAGAGATCACGAAAAAAATGAACATGTCACCTGAATATGATCTATATTCAAAGATAAGCTGTTTATGAGGGAAACCAGGTCGAGAACCATGATCCGTTTTATGAGGAAGACTAGATCGAAAACCTTGATCCAATGTATAAGGAATATTAAACCCAAATACCATACAGCCCCACGGGCAAAGACCAGGTAAACACAAAACATCCTGTACATAGTTACAACACAACATAAAGGCCAACTAGCTAAGAGTGTCTACAGCTAGACGCCTCAAACCCCCCTCAAACACCCAGACGGACGACCCGGTCAGTGACCGGTCAAAAAGATGTGACCCGGACGGGCGCCTCAAACAGGCCTCAAACGTTCGGGCTGACCGGCGCCCCTCATATCCAGCCCAAATATAGGTGATATGGGAAGGTCAAGGCGTGTCTGTCACATCGGACCCAACAGCCCGGCCCTATCACAAATTGCACCAAATTCACCCCAAGCTACTGATTCCATTTGCTCTCTCCTCTCTTATTCCCCCTCCGCACTGGACGTCTCATAGCTCCGCTACCTCCCTTGCTCCGCCGCTGTTCTGAGACTCAGCATTGCCAGCACTGGCACCGTAGTTCCCCCATCCATGCTCGCCGCCGCGGACATCGTCGCCGTACCAGACGCCACAACGGTATGTCCGACAACTTGCGGGTCACCTTGCCCTTGATGTGTTCGGCAGATTGTTCGACCATGTTTTTTGTGATTTATTTGTAGGGAAAATAGTGGATTCCGATGCTTCGTCGCACGAGGCATATGGACCAACGGAGCTTGATAAAATGATTGAAAATGAGTTCTTTGATTCGTCGGATTCGAACGAAGAAGTGGATATGATCATGCTCATGAGCATGCAAGAGGAAATGGACCAACAGGTGGAGCATATTCTCGACTTCAAGGGCTCAATCAAAGGGAGAAGGTTATTAATCGGGATAGGGTTTTGTCGCTGTTTTCGTATGTGCAAACAATTGTTTTTGCGCATTGTTGAGGGAGTGGAGGCACACAGTCACTACCTCAAGCTCATTAGGGATTGTTGCAACCAACTTTCTTTCTCTTCTAAGTAGAAATGCATGACTTCTCTGAGGATGCTTGCACTTGGTACTACCACCGATGCTGTTGGCGAGATGGTCCGGACGGGGGAGAGCGCATGCCTGAAGACTACTGTCAGTTTGCCCATGCCGTAGTGCAGATGTTTGGAGTAGAGTATCTGGAAGAACCAAATGTGCAGGAAACAGAAAAGTTGTTGGCTATTGGAGAGGCGAGAGGTTTCCAGGTATGCTCAGGTAAGATTGCATGCACTGGCAAATAACAACCCAAAGGTTTGAGTGGATTGTACCAAGGTCACACCAAAAAGGCCACCATCATATAGAAATGAGTGGCATCACACGACTTATGGATTGACATGCTTTCTTTGGAATATCGGGTTTTCGCAACGACATCATTGTACTTCAACGATCTCTCGTGTTCAGGAGGCTTTGTAATTGGAAAACACCACCGTGCAACTACACTGTCAATGATCGCGACTACAACATGGGATACTATCTTACTGATGCCATCTATCCTCAGTGGGCGGCGTTTGTGAAGACTGTATCCGAACCACAAGACAACAAAGCCACAAGACAACAAACAAAGACCGTATATAATCAGCTTATGAACTTTCTGCAGATGCATCAGAATCTTCGAGATTATCAGGTGCACGCGCAACTACTTAGTGATCTTAGGGAGCATATGTAGACCCACAATGAAAACCAAAGAGCTAATGTCTGAGTTGTGCACTGAATATCAATTTTATGTAAGAACTATGTATTTTCGCTACCAGGATTTGTCATTTACATGCAACATTGGCGTGTATGATTTCCGTGCATGGATTTGCATGTATTTGGGAGTCCGGATTTGTGGTGTGTGGCTGCCGGGCAGGACATATGAGAGGCGTGCCCGGGCGCATCCGCAGACATATGGAGGGCCGAGTTTGCCAAGTCTGGATGTTATGTTAGGTGTGATGACCGAAAACTCTTGCTATCCGTTTGGTCTGAGTGGATAAAAATAACAGAAAAAGGCATCTGTTCTCCAAGGACATAAATTATTATGGAGTTCCCAACAGTAGAAATATTCATATAACTGGAACCAAAATTTGAGGCGCTCAAAATTTGAACCTGTTGAATGCTTCTTGCGGGAGGGCTTTAAAACTGATTCTTTAAGGATCATGAAGGACCATCTAGAAGGTACCACTAGCACAGGTTATGTCGAACCATCTAGAAGGTACCACTAGCAACACAACAAGGTAGTAAACTCAAAGGCTGACATGAAAGGAAACAAGCAACAACAACATCGAGACGTTGACATAGGAGGTTGGGTTTCGCCACCCGGGAGTCTCACTACTGCTAATCCCTAGCCATCGCGCACCCAACATTAGAGTGGTCTTGCCCGTGATGAGGTTAGGATGACAAAGGAGACGGTGACTCGTCGAGAGCGTACACCGTGGATGTCAATTCACCCCCGAAAGGGATGTTAGTTGATGGGGACTAACGAAGGAGTGACAGGCTGACAGAGAAGCCTCGGAAGAAAATATCTCAACTAAGGCCAGATATAGTCATGGCGGAGTGTAAATAGAGGACACACACAACCACAAATTGTCGAGGGCAAAGGATCCAAGCAAAGGCCGGACATAGTGTTGAAGGAAGCTCTCAAAGCGAGGGTATATGAAAATCAAGGCCATGCTCTGGTCATATATATGGAGTTTTGGCATCAGGGTGCACATGCAGATGCAGAGTAAAATTCGAAAAAAGAGTGAACCAATTCAGAAATTATTTTTTTTCTTTTTGCAACAAATAAGGTTGAGTGTTATACATATGCGTGTGTTTTCTTAAAAAAAACATCCATGTTGCTCTACACAGAAAAATAATAATTGATACGTAAAATCAGTTTCTAAGCATTTTTTAACACAGTACAAACGTTAGCGCTCATATATACGTGCATGCACGTATATATGAGCACATGCTTAAAAAAAGGAAAAAGAGTGAGAGGACGAGATCTGAACCTGAAAAGCACACAGGCCGAGCTGCATCGAGAACAACCATTTCGGTAGACGGCGGGGTTATCAGCAAGATTTCGAAGAACTAGAGCGTCACTAGTGAGACGGCGTGGCTGCCAGCGGGCGCGCCGTGATTTGCCGGTGACCAATTCGTCACGCGCGTGCCAAGTTTGAGACCGCAGTGCAGCCCTTCACAAGTTTTCAAGCACCAAAGTGTAGCATAGTACGTGCGTTGTTGTTTGTGACCTACGCGCAATATAACTCTCCTCTAAGACAAAACCGCGATTGGCGGTTGATCGGATGGGGATGAGAATGCTGAGTAGGGTCATCCATTCAGGCAGCCGTATGTCGTCAGCCATGAGCAATTGAGCAACGGATGTGCGTGCGTGCATGTGACGGGGCTCTCAGACAAAACCATGTGTGCTCCCACTGTTTGCACATGGCTGATCTGATGAGACCGAGAATGTAAATGATCGATGCGTGCGGGCGTGCGATTTTTTGTCCAAAAGGACCCCTGCCGAGATGAATTGATAAAAAAGACTATCTCTGAATGAATTTGACAAAAAGGATCCCCTCAGCGGTGGCGGCAGGCGCGGCAGGCGACACGTGGCACCTGCCGCCACGCCAGGAGGCAGCGGGCCCTGCCGCCACCGCCGGAGGCGGCCACCCCAGCCGAACGGCTTTCCTACAGTCCGTCGCGCCGCGACGTAACGGGCGAGGCCAGGTGGGCCACGCCGCCACCGAGCGAGGCGGCCAGCCCTGGCGCGGTCGCTGCCTGGCCGACAGGCCCTGCTGCGCGCGGGCCCCGCCAGTGGGCCTCGCCGCCACTGCCTGAGGCGGCATCCTACTGGCGCGCTGGCTGGCCGACAGCCTGTGCTGCGCGCGGGCCGAGGCGCGGGCCAGGCCGCCACTGTTGCTGGCGGCATCTTTTCTTCTGCATGCGCGGGAAAACGACACTGATTCCGTGACTGACGGCGCTGATTCCGATACAAACTTCGCTCATTCCGATGACGCGCGTGCTGGCTATTGCTTGAGAGGACGCGACGACACTGCAGAAATACACTCACTCGTTGCGGGAATCCGAGGTTCCCTGTTGTGCCGACACTACAGGGATCCTAAATCCAAGCTTATTTTCTCGCCATCATTTATCGTCTGAGCCTATAAAAGGAGACACCGAGGCTCTCGTCCAGCCATCCTCAAAATCGCCAGTGCGCAAAGTGTGTAACACATTTTTTCAGTCGGTATGAGTTTGCCTTGTCCGGATCAAAGCATTAGGCCGAGGAAAATGAAGAATGCAAGTTTGCCTCCGGGGCTGGCAGTCCTGCGGTGTTGGTGTGGCGATCTTTGCAAGGTGAAGGAGGTGACGGATTTTTCAGATTGGTTGGGCATGAAGTTTTTCATGTGCGCCAATTATGAGGAAGATCTTGCCGTAGCTATTTCAGAGTACGACAAGCCTCCGGTATGCTTTAACCATCACGAATAGATATTGTTGGTATTTTGATTTATTCTTAAATAACATTCTTGTTTCTTGTTGTAGTCTCCTCAGCCACTATGCATGTACTATCGTTGGATTCACACGGAGAAGCCGGCTTGGGCAGTGACTGAGATTCGTGAAAGAAGTCGTCGTGCGTGAAATAGTTTATTTGCGGAAGAGCGACGCGAGAAGGCGGAAGCTGAGGAGAAAGCAGAGCAAGAGAGAGATTTAAAAGAATACTATGCGGAGCAACACTGTTTTTTTTCCAGGATTTAGAAAAGAAAAACAGGGAAGAGGCTCGTCGCATGGAGGAGCAGGAACGACAGCGAAAGGAGGCTCGTGAGGCGGAGAGGCGGAGAAAGAAAGAAAGGGCTTGTGAAGCCAAGGCAGCAGAAGAAGCCGGCGATGGAAAAGGAAAATATCCACGTTGGACTCCGTAGATTCCTGTGGTAGTATTTTTAATTTCGCAATCATTTGTATCTTTATTTCTGTACTTTAATGTAGCTTTATTTCAGGAGTTAAATGTAGCTTTATTCCTACGATGTATCTTATTTTCAGTTGTACCGTGTCGTAATGGAAAAAAAATATAGTTTTAGAATAAAGTAGTGGCATTTTCTTTCCCTCCACTAATATCGAACATCGTGCAACAACTACAAAATAAAATTAAGATAGGACATAATGCCCTACAATAAGAGAGTACAAACTAATAATGCAAGTACATCCGAATTAAATGGTAGAACTGGAATACTGCTTAAAAACTACATGAAGGCATCATCGTCATCCTCCATCGATGCAGAACTCTTGCCCTTCGAGGATGCAGAACTCTTACCCTTGGATGATGCAGAACTCTTGCTTTTCGAGGATGCAGTACTCTTGCCCTTAGACGATGCAGAATCTTGCCCTTTGACGATGCAGCACCCGGAAGCGGCGGCATGAAGATATCATCTTCATCCTCGCTCTCCTCAGTCCATAAAAATGAATAATTTTCTGCAGTCCTTCTGAAAGTTTCACTCTTCGGCTCCACTACATTCTTCCACCTTGCATGCAACCTAAGAAGTTCTTTACGTACCTCCTCATAGGTCCCTTCAGGCCACCCAGACCTACGTAATTGGTGAGCTAACTCATTCATTATGGTGTCACTACCAGTGAGCCAACTCATTCATTATGGTGTCACTACCAGACCTACATCAGGTATGCCCTGCACATAGAAACATTGTAAACAAAAAATGTTAGAGGATAATATGTAATATCACTGTAAATGCATTAAAATGTAAACATGACTACCTGATCAGATCCCTCGCCTGTACTGTTTGGACATTCTACCTGGTACTGGTTTAAATCTGGGACACGAGTCTCCTCGGGCATGGAGATCCCTCGCATGGAGAGATACAGCTGAGATCCCTCACCTTGAGTGTATGTGCCATATCCTGTGTATGCATATGGGTTTGGGGAAAGATACAACTCGGGCATCGAATCCAAGCCCATGCCATGGTCCTGCGATGTCTGCCCCTGACGAACCAGCACCGAAGAAGAGCGATGTAGTGGCAGAGAAGAGTCATGTCGTGGCAATGTCGTTGTAATACTCGGACCCTCCCCTGCTGCCCATGGCTTGTACGCGCCTCGCTCGGTCTGAACGACGGCGCCGCACTCGGTCTGGCTGACCTCGGTACTGGCATGTTGTACGCTCCAGTGACAACGTCGTCGCCTCTACCACATCTCAACTTTGTTAGCATGTATTCTTTCAAACGTTTATTGAATGACTTGACAGCCCTGGGCGGCATGCTTTCCGTCGCCATCTGCCCTATATCGTGGGCAGCTTGAACCTGGAAAAATTACTGGTTGTTATTTGGTTGAAATTATTATGAAATGATGGATCTGAAAAAATTACTAGTGATTACCACCCGGTCATGATAGTAAGCTACATGCAGCTCAACAGGTCTTTGCATCTGCTCCTCGTGTGTTAGATTTGTTGGTATCGTAGCTGGTTGACCGGCCAGGCTTGTGCGCGTGCTGATGCAGTACCACTGCTTGTACGCTTGAGCTGTACTTCCATCGTACGGTCTGCAAAATTATATAATAACATCAACCGTTGTGATGAAAGCGAAGCATCTTCACGCATCGTATGGTCATCGTAATAAATAATTTAAATAAAATGTACCTAAGTTGATACACTATATCTGCTACCGCGTCATTTTCCCACTTCTGTACCCATTGAATGTTGCCTTCCCTCCAATCGTAAAGACTCCAACCATGGCCCATATTGGTTAGCCTGCAAATTATGTAACAAAGTATGAGTTTAGTAAATGAAAAAGGATACTAACTATTTAGGGAGGTCACATCTTACTTATAGGTTTCCTCATCGGTACATCTTGGAAAAGGAGGTGGAATCTTCTGATACAGACCGAACTGTCTCATGACACGCTCTGGGTTGTAAGGCTCAACACACCATAGGAACAATAAGTAGCAGCGAGTCAGCCAGAATGCACTATCGGTCAACATGCCTGCTGTGATGGGTCGTATATTAAAGAACATCTGTACATGCTCCTGAGTCCATGGGTTCCATGTGACTACAGACTCATCAAGTGCCTCAAACTGCTGGTGGTATATAGGGTAACAATTTTTCATAATACTTGGAGACCAATGTTTCCGTGCCTTTGTCCACCTGCTGGCCATAGTTACACAGCTGCCCTCGCTATAGTCGTATGGGTGTATGGGATTTATTATACGAGGTCGTCCTACAGGAAGGTATTCCCAGGACCACAACTGTAGAAACTCATAGGGGACACAAAGTAACGGAGCTTTTTTTGCGAAGGAAGTTTTTTGGGTGGCATCACACAAGCCTCTATATGTATAAGATAGAATTGCAGAACCGAAGCTGTATTTTGGCTGCTCGGGTAAAGGTTCATCTACCATCTTCTCCACAATGGAGATGAGACCAGGGAGAAGTACGTCCCCGTGTGAATTTGGAAACATAACCCCGAGGAGCCACAACAAATACGCAAACAGATGTCTTTTCCTCGTCTAAGAATCAGCGAAGCTAGAAATATTAAGAAAGTTATCATGAAGCCAGGTGAGTGGGATGCCACGAGGGCCACCAGTACGTTAGGATTCTGGCATTGTCATCCCAAGACGGTCTGATATATTTTGTGCCCAAGTGTTAGACACTCGTCGAGGGACTAACGGCTCACCTCTAATTGGTAGAGCAAGGATCATAGAAACATCTTTCAGTGTAGGTGCAAGCTCCCCAAAACGAAAGTGAAATGTGTGTGTTTCAGGTCTCCACCGGTCAACGAGGGATGTCAAAAAGGATGGGTCCGAACGTAACTGGGATGGGTCTTCGCTTGATGTGAGCCTAGCAAAAGCATGAAGTCCATATGTGTCAAGGTGAGGAATGAAATAATTGTGTATTGGCCAGGTTTTCTTTATGGTTCGAAGTCTGAAACTCCGATAATCATGTTCTTTATTTGGGTTGAAAAATAGGTGGCAACGGTGGCCGGCGTCATGGGGCCCCTCCAAAAGCCGTGGCACTTCAGCCATAACCTGCACACAAACATACAAAAAAATACAAAGAGATTCAATGTACAAAGAGATATAATTTAAATACAATAACACAAAGAGATTTAATAATACAAAGAGATATAATTTACATTCAACTTGTGCTTTAGCCACGGTAACCCTGTCTGCAAAGTATGACAGGGTCCGGTTCCAAGTTTCTTCAATTAGGGCTGTGATAGGCAAGGCTCTCACCCCTTTAAGAACACCATTGTACACCTCTGACATGTTGCTGGTCATTATTCCATACCGAGCTCCGGTGTCGTGAGCCTGCGCCCACTTGGACAAATCAGGGCAATTCTCGCCGATCCACTGGCTCTAATTTATGGCCGTCCTTTGACCCCTCATGTCTTCTCTCTACGGCAAGGCCGCGCGCTCGATCTCACCATTGATACCTGCCCAGATGGCATTCATTTTGGCTTGAGTTTTTTGCATGCACATCCTCTTGAATAACTTGAAACAATCCTTATTCTTGAATTTGGAGTAAAACTTTGCTGCCAAATGCCGCATGCACCACCTTCCCTCTAGATCAGGCCACTTCCACTCTTCTGACGACTGCTTAATTATGTCGAGAGCACTTAACAATCCTGTGTTGCGATCAGAGATGATGCAAACACCTAAACGCTCTTTCACGACACCCATCTTCAAGCAGCTCAGAAACCACAACCAGCTATCTTTGTTCTCTCTCTCGACCAGTGCGTATGCAATAGGAAGAAGCTGATTATTTGTATCTGCTGCAATCGCCACCAATAGTGTGCCCTTATACTTTCCAGTGAGAAAGGTACCATCAACTGATAATACCGGGCGACAGTGCCTGAAGGCTTGTATAGTCTGGGCGAATGCCCAAAATAAGCGGTCCAGGATTAGCTCACCCGGGTTCTTTGGGTTCTGACGTTCTCTCCGCCAAACTTGAGTCCCCCTATTAGCACTTGCTATCTGATGAAGCATTCTAGGGGCATAAGAATAGGCCTCCTCATAGGTTCCATACAAGTTCTTGAATATATTTTCCTTCGCATGCCTAGCCTTGCTGTAGCTGACAGGGAAGCCAATCTGATCTTCAGCATCTTTTTGCAAAGCCCTAACACTAATGTTGAGACTTCCCTGCACAATTGTTTCCATCACCTGTGCCACATATCTTGCCGTCACATTGCAGTGATTTGAAAGAGTCTCAGTTTGCTCACAGCTATGCTGCACTATTTTTGTGATATGCCATGACTGACATACCCCAGGCTTCAGTCTAGCGAGAACTCTTCCGCGGCAACCTTTCACGGTGTGGATGCATATGACCTTCAACTCTTTTTTATCAGACTGCTTCACTTTTTACTGGCGGTGGAGGGCGATTGCATACCTATTAATTGCTTGGTAAGAAGACTTCTTGTCTGGCAAAACCTGCCCAACCTCCAGGCTCCCCGCTTCTAGGCCAGAAAAAGAGTGAAATTCATTTGTGATGCTCATATCCTATAAAAACCCAGGTTGCAGTGACGCCGCGACAGCCCTCTGGGGACGAACATCTTCTTCTTCGCTTGACTCGGAAGACGCGGAAGAGTGATCGTCATCATCGAGCGCCTCCGGCAATCCCTCCACGTGTTCACTCATGTCAACGGCCGTAGACCAATATCCTGTGTCATACACAGGCTGGTCGCTCGTCGGTTCCGATGGGCCGATGCTAGGGGCTGATGTGATGGCCAACTCGACCTCACTGCCCCTGCTACTGCATCCGGCAACATCAGTGACTGAAATGAACTCCACATACACCATCAGCTGACCAAACACTGGGTTATTGGGATTGCTTGCAAACCTCATGTACGACCCCCACGACTGATCACCTGTGACAGGCCGCAAACCCCAACGGGTAGCTGTCCCATCTTTTGCTCCGTCAGCGACGAAGGCCTCCATTGTCATTTTTTCCCCTGCATCCCTGGGCCAAACACCGCTCGGATGCACCTTCTGACAGCTGCGTAACCCACATTCACCATGTCTCTAACTACAACTGTAGTCGACTCGCACAAAGACACATCCACCCCGAAAGGACCGTCGCGTACGACATTCCCATAATACACTACTAAATTTTCCATAGTACCTAACCAACATACATGTTTACATTTCAAACAATTAGTAACTGAACATTTAGTAGTAGTACGATGACAACATTTACATATATTACGACTAAAATAATAATCGTATTTTCATTACAAATATTCATTTTGTTTTTAGAATCATTTGCTTAGACTTTCCGGGGTTGTTGGTATTTACAGATCTATTTTTTCTCAAACTCGTCTACGAGCGTCACAAACTAAAACTCTGTTTGCTTTTCTCTAACTACCCCAAAAATATTCTAAACTGATTCTCGTAACATGCAAAAACTGAGCTTTTGGAAAAATCAATATTAGTAAAATCTAATTTTCTTACAAGTTATGACAAAACCGATGGTAATTAATTGCTATCCAAACAACCACTAAACATAATAGTACGATAATAACATTTTAATACCATATGATTAAAACATTTAATTTCTTCCGGCTTTATATAATTTTTTCATATCATACGATAACAATCATTTATTTACAAATAATAATATTTGCAGCGGCATGCACATTATTCACAATAGTACATCAATACAAAAAATATTAACATGCAAAAAATATTGTGCTTCTCGAAAACATTTAATAGTATGATTATAACATTTTAATATTTGCAGCGGCATGCATATTATTCACAACATTACATCAATATAAAAAATATTAACAATATTACGGAGTCATTTATACCTCAGCTCAAATATGGATGTGCTTGCGACTGCAATTAAGCATCAAAATAGTTCGAATAAATATCCGTCACAAGTATTATATGAACAGAGTCAACCTATTATCACATGAAATCAATATTACACATGGATTTTTCTTTCGGCTATCAAAAGTATAAAAATAGCATTTACTTGTATGTAGACCTACGGTTTCCTAACTATAGACTTAGTAATAAACATATCGCATGAAATAACATACCACATGCAATGAACAATTGCAGTGCTATTTTTTTCTTAATTACCGTATTAAGATCTTCTCTCACATCTCAATACTAATGGACGTAGCTAACATTGATACAACATCTTCAACCTACTCTTCTAAAAAATTAGTATAAATGTTGTATCTATCGTCTGCAAATTTTTCTAACCTCTAAGCACTTACATCACATAGCTAATGACGAGCTAAAAGACTAACTAATTACCACCCTGCATGCACAAAAAAATACTTATATTGCAAAGCTCATACCTCGTTCTTCCCCTTCGTACTTCACTTTGCACGGCTATTCCTACTACAGAAACTCCAAATGACTCCTCCAAGTGCTGAAATAATGCCTAAAGCAACATAGAATACACACTTAGGAACTAATCAAATAGAATAAAAACATCATGCATGCGAATGAAACCAACAAAAATGGATAGATCTTACCTTAATCTATCTTTTCTCAACTTCATCATCTTCAAAATCCAACTCTAAATCGCCCTAAATCACGAGTGAAAGTGCTTACTAAGCTTTTTTTTTCTCTCTGTACTTAGAGACTTATAGAGCAAAGGAGAGGGACGAGGTTACAGATAGTATGCGTGCGCACGGAGCTGAAGCATGGCATATAAAAAGGGAGAGGATCCCTGTAGTGTCGGCAGATCAGGTTCGTGAAGCCAGAGCGATTCCCGCCCGTGAAATTCGTCGTCCTCCGCGCGTGGGAATCAGCCCAGTTTGCAACAGCGAGCCCGTGAAATTCGTCGTCCTCCGCGCATGGGAATCAGCCCAGTTTGCAACAGGGAGCGTCTTCATTGCGCGCGTCGGAATCAGTGCCAGGAAGATGCCGCCAGCAGTAGTGGCGGCAGGGCCCGCACCTCGCCTTCCGTGCAGCAGTCAGCGTGCACCAGCAGCTGCTATCGGCAGGGGTGGCCGCCTCAGCCAGTGACGGCGAGGCCCACTGGCGGGGCCCGCGCGCAGCAGGGCCTGTCGGCCAGGCAGCGACCGCGCCAGGGCTGGCCGCCTCGCCCGGTGGCGGCGTGGCCCACCTGGCCTCGCCCGTTACGTCGCGGCGCGACGGACTGTAGGAAAGCCGTTCGGCTGGGGTGGCCGCCTCCGGCCGTGGCGACAGGGCCCGCCGCCTCCTGGCGTGGCGGCAGGTGCCACGTGTCGCCTGTCGCCACCGTTGAGGGGGTCATTTTTGTCAAATTCATTCAGAGGTAGTCTTTTTTGTCAATTCATCTCGGCAGGGGATCCTTTTGGACAAAAACTCCGGGCGTGCGGTCACATGGACCCGAGATATGCTGCCAGTGAGTGACATTGGCTTGTCGTGCTGACCATTGACCCGTCAACTTTGTATGACGAGGAAGGGACGTGGATCTGCTTCTTCTTGGAAAACCGTGGGTGGGCACTTGTGTGGCACGCACGCTGCACGCCGTCGTTTACATCGTGCAACTCACTGTTTATGCTGCCACGATGGTGGTTTCCGTATATATGCAGCTGCTGGCCGATGACACTGGCACGGAGTTCTGACGACAATCAGTCATCGCTAGTTTGTGGGTCTGATCCCCTTCGATACCAAAACGTGCACGGCCATATCGAGTGAGAGCAAGACATTGGACCCCCTTTCGCGTGGACACCCAACTTGTCCGTCCTTTCGTTTCTTTATTTATTTAATTAACCTACAGTCGGCCGTTGGATTAAGATCCAGCAATCAATCAGCATATGTTTCTTTCTCTAGACCATCTTCCTATCAGAGCTCATAATGCTTAAAAAATGATTTCATAAAATCTCAAGATGATACGTTGACTTAGTCCCTCGGAGGTACCTATAGGGTAGGGTGTGCGTAGGTCGTTCACATGGGTGAGTGTATACACTCATCCCTATGAACACACACGCACAACCTATCCCTATGAGCATCTCCGAGATACTAAGCCGGTATTGACATATCATCTTGAGATTAACGAAGTCTCAACAGATGCCTCGTAGTTGACGCTAACGTCTCCTTCCACTGAACACGCATCGCCGGAAATTCTGTAATAAATCCAGAAAAATGCGAGCGTCAGGATTTGAACCCTGGTGGCCTAGGGATACCACCGTCCTTCTAACCATTTCACTCGTCGCCTTCCACTGAACACGCATCGCCAGAAATTCTGTAATAAATCCAGAAAAATGCGAGCACCAGGATTTGAACACTGGTGGCCTAGGGATACCACCGTTCTTCTAACCATTTCACTCGTCGCTCCCTATCTTATTAGGACCTTGTGTAG
>NC_057813.1:649049546-649053718 GCF_018294505.1 Triticum aestivum
AAAAACCAAAATGTCCTCTCCGCATCACATCATTTCCACGATCCTGTCAAAGTTGTCTGCCACGTTGGTCCTGGCACGATGGCACACATGCACCGTGTTGCACCACCAGACCTAGACCGTTGTCCAGGGTTTTTCCCCTCGATCTTCCCCGTTAATTATGGTTGATTTCCTACAATCAGTTCTCTGCATGCATTGTTAGGTTTTTTGCCACGTTCGTAAGTACTTTGTGTTGGAAATATGCCCTAGAGGCAATAATAAAATGGTTATTAATATATTTCCTTGTTCATGATAATTGTCTATTGTTCATGCTATAATTGTATTAACTGGAAACCGTAATACATGTGTGGATACATAGACCACCACATGTCCCTAGTGAGCCTCTAGTTGACTAGCTCATTGATCAATAGATGGTTATGGTTTCCTGACCATGGACATTGGATGTCATTGATAACGGGATCACATCATTGGGAGAATGATGTGATGGACAAGACCCAATCCTAAGCATAGCACAAGATCGTATAGTTCGTTTGCTAAGAGCTTTTATAATGTCAAGTATCATTTCCTTAGACCATGAGATTGTGTAACTCCCGGATACCGTAGGAATGCTTTGGGTGTACCAAACGTCACAACGTAATTGGGTGGCTATAAAGGTGCACTACAGGTATCTTTGAAAGTGTCTGTTGGGTTGGCACGAATCGAGACTGGGATTTGTCACTCCGATGACGAAGAGGTATCTCTGGGCCCACTCAGTAATGCATCATCATAATGAGCTCAATGTGACTAAGTAGTTAGTCACGGGATCATGCATTACAGAACGAGTAAAGTGACTTGCCGGTAACGAGATTGAACGAGGTATTGGGATACCGGCGATCGAATCTCGGGCAAGTAACATACCGATTGACAAAGGGAATTGTATACGGGATTGCTTGAATCCTTGACATCGTGGTTCATCCGATGATATCATCGTGGAACATGTGGGAGACAACATGGGTATCCAGATCCCGATGTTGGTTATTGGCCAGAGAGCTGTCTCGGTCATGTCTGCATGATTCCCGAACCCGTAGGGTCTACACACTTAAGGTTCGGTGACACTAGAGTTGTTATGGGAATTAGTGTGCAGTTAACGAATGTTGTTCGGAGTTCCAGATGAGATCTCGGACGTCACGAGGAATTCCGGAATGGTTCGTAGGTAAATATTTATATATGAGAAGTCTTATTTTGGCCACCGGAAAATGTTCGGGATTTTTCGGTATTGTACCGGGAAGGTTCTAGAAGGTTCCAGAGTGGGGCCCACCAGCATGGGGGGACCCACATGAATATGGGTAGTGGGGGCAATGCCCCACACCCCTGGTCAAGGTGCACCAAGATCTCCCCTTAGAAGGAATAAGATCATATCCCGGAGGGATAAGATCAAGATCCCTAAAAGGGGGGATAACAATCGGTGGGGAAGGAAATGATGGGATTTCTTTCCTCCCACCTTTGCCAACGCCCCAATGGACTTGGAGGGCAAGAAACCAGCCCCCTCCACCCCTATATATAGTGGGGAGGCGCATGGGAGCTTCACCCTTGTCCCCTGGCGCAGCCCTCTCCCTCCCCAACACCTCCTCCTCCGTAGTAGTGCTTGGTGAAGCCCTGCCGGAGAACTGCAAGCTCCACCACCACGCCGTGGTGCTGCCGGAGCTCTCCCTCAACTTCTCCTCTCTCCTTGCTGGATCAAGAAGGAGGACACGTCCCCGGGCTGTACGTGTGTTGAACGCGGAGGCGCCGTTGTTCGGCGCTTAGATCGAAATCAACCACGATCTGAATCGCTACGAGTATGAATCCTTCATCCGTGTTCTTGTAATGCTTCCTGTAAGGGCATATTTATCCCCAAGATGTTTTGGTGATTGATGACAATGCTTGTGCGGACTAATCGTGTGCGTTAAGTTCTTTCAGAGATTCATCCATTGGCACGAGACGATTACCTCCCCTCGGTGTTTTATTCAAGACGGTGTAGCTCCTTCGTTTCGTTGTTGGTGGACTAGTTCCGTAGGAGTCACCGATCTATCAAGAGGGGATCCGCTTTGGTAAGGCTAGGGTGGAATCAACACGCACACCTCCATATCACACCCGACGTTTTCCTTCCACTTCGTTGGAGTTGCCTTTTCCCCTATGCCTGCCTTATCCTGCCCCAGCGGTAGTACCGCGGCTACAACGGTAGTACCGCTAAAGCTCTCAAGCGGTAGTACCACTCCCAGAGCGGTAGTACCGCTCCCCAAGCGGTAGTACCACTTGTGGTCTTCGGCCGTAGTACCGCAGTGGTTCCGGGATACTACCGCCTCGATTCGAGACCGATGTTTTTCGTGTCGGGTTTTACGGTACTAAGTGCGGTAGTAGTAGCGGTAGTACCGCTCCAAGCGGTAGTACCGCGCCTATTCCCACGGTAGTACCGCTCTGGGGCCAAGACCCTGACCTCCTCGTCAGCGCGACAATACCGCTGGGTGAGAGCGGTAGTACCGCCCTCAGCGGTAGTACCGCCCTGCCCAAGCGGTAGTACCGCTCTGTGCGTGGCTGTTCAGTGGGGCAACGGTTGGATTGGTTCCCCCACTATATAAAGGTGTCTTCTTCCCCAAAGTTGACCTACCTCTTTCCCCCAAAGCTCCATTGTTGCTCCAAGCTCCATTTTCGCCCGATCTATCTCCCTAGCCAATCAAACTTGTTGATTTGCTCGGTATTGGTTGAGAAGGCCCGGATCTACACTACCACCAAGAGAAATTTGATTCCCCCCACTTATCCCTAGCGGATCTTGTTACTCTTGGGTGTTGAGCACCCTAGACGGTTGATGTCACCTCGAAGCCATACTCCATTGTGGTGAAGCTTCGTGGTGTTGTTGGGAGCCTCCAAGTGTTGTGGAGATAGCCCCAATCTTGTTTGTAAAGGTTCGGTCGCCACCTTCAAGGGCACCAATAGTGGAATCACGACATCTCGCATTGTGTGAGGGCATGAGGAGATTACGGTGGCCCTAGTGGCTTCTTGGGGAGCATTGTGCCTCCACACCGCTCTAACGGAGACGTACTTCCCCTTAAAAGAAAGGAACTTCGGTAACACATCCTCGTCTCCACCGGCTCCACTCTTGGTTATCTCGTGCCTTTACTTTTGCAAGCTTACTTGTGTTGTATCTATTGCTTGCTTGTGTGCTAGTTGTATTTGCACCATATAGGTTGTCCACGTAGTTGCACATCTAGACAACCTATTTCGTTGCAAGGTTTAAATTGTTAAAGAAAAGTCTAAAAATTGTTAGTTGCCTATTCACCCCCCCCCCCTCTAGTCAACCATATCGATCCTTTCAATTGGTATCAGAGCCTTGTCTCTTTATTAAGGAGTTTGCCGTCCGAAGAGTATGGTTGACACCAACAACGGTGCGGAGGAGCACTCCGGTGTGAATCCTATCTCTTCTTCGGCCGAAGGGGGAACCTCGGTCTCATGTGAGGAATTCAATGTGGCTTTGGACACATTGAAAACCTCCATGACGGCCGAGGTTAAAAGCATGTTTTCTGAATTCCTAGAAGGACTTAAACTATCCACCTCGCCAATGAAAGTGGGTGATCCCACTAACAAGGTGACGGATGCTACCTCCGACAAAGGGGAAGCTAATAGTGAAAAAGGTCCTTCTACTAGTGGTAGAAATGGCTCCGGCATCTTTGCCCATGTGGAACCTCCTACTTATGGTGGACCGATTCCTACTACTCATTTAAATCATGCCGGTCCTCCTCCTAAGATTGTGAAAAATGAGGATTTTGATGCTTGGGTTTATCGTTTCAAGCGTCATTTAAAGCATGCGAATACTAATCTTTGGAGAATTATAGAAGAAGGTTTCTATCCACATGACCCAAGCAACTTCACCCCTCGAGAAGCCGTGGATAATCAATTCAATGAAAGTGCTCTCTTCATCATCCAAGATGCAATCCTTCCCGAAGATCTCCCTCATCTTCGTCCTCATGCCATGGCCAAAGACACATGGAAATGTGTTGTGTCTCTCTATCGAGGAAGTGCTAGCATTCAACGCTCCAACTATGAAGTGGTGCAAGATGAAGCCGATTAGTTTGCAATGAAAGAAGATGAAGAACCTCGTGAGCTCTTTCGAAGAGTGACCAAACTCGCGGTCGCACTCTGAGATCATGGGAGCAAGGAGA
>NC_057813.1:649054348-649057790 GCF_018294505.1 Triticum aestivum
TATTTCGTTGCGGATTGTCCTTACGAGAAGCGGGAAGACAATGGTGGCAAGTTCATCCGAAAAGACAAAGCCAAGTCCTTCCCCAACAAGAACAACTTCACCAAGAAGACTCCTACTCACGGGTTGGTGGTTCAAGAAGAATACCGTGAGGATGACGATGATGATGAAGATAGTGAAACAATGGCCATGGCATCCGTTGCCATTGTCACAACTCCCCGGGTGTCTCTCTTCGATTCACCTAACGAGAAAATCACCGCCAAGTGCCTCATGGCTAAGGCCACCAACAAGGTAACCTCCAACATCAAAACCACCATTATTCCTAATCCTCCTTCAACGGATGACTTTGATAATGGTAAGGGGTCTAATGAGGAGGTAAATGAATTTGAGTCATTCATGAGTAAGCTCAAGGGCAAATCCAAGAAGCACTTCGTTTCTCTCTTGGAACAACTTGGTGAAGCCAATGACATGATAGAGGCTCACGAAGAAACCATCTCTAAGATGGAAGGTCATAGTCGTGACTATGCCGATGAGATATCGGATCTATCTAATGCTCTTGAGGAAGAGCGTGGGCATCGTTTGGCTCTTGAGGAGTCACACAACGATGACCATGCCAAATTAAAGAAAGATCTTGATCATGCTCTTGTTGTGTCTCATGTCCTAACTTCCGAGAAGGCTAAACTTGGGGTTGATCATGCTAGACTCAAGGAGGAGTTTGATGTACTTGACAAGGCCCACAAGGTCTTGAAAGGTGCTCATGCAAACCTCAATGAGTCTCATGCTCAACTCCAAGTTAAGCTAACCAAGGAAAAGGCCACATTTCCTCACATGGTCTTAATTGATAATGCAAATGCTACTAACCCATGTTGTGAGCATGTGCATCTTGTGGAGGAGAATGCCAAGTTGAAGGAACAACTCGAGAAAGGTCTTGTGTCATGCATACAAGGCGAGAAGGACCTAAATGACCTTTTGAGCAATCAAAAGGAAGTTGTGGGCAAGGAGGGAGTTGGGTTCTCACCCAAGTCCAAGAACAAGAAGAAGAACAAGGAGAATAATAACAAGACCAATCGACCTCCCTCGCTCAAGCAACCTTTGTGAAGGAGGGAGAGGGTGCTCATAAGGAGAAGAAGAACAATGCGAAGAGTGGTGATGCCAAAGAGCGCAAAGCCACCTCTCCCAACAAAGCCGGCGACTTTAACCCCTCTTATGTGTTGTGTCGTGCTAGTGATGGGCATGTTTATGCTAAATTTGTTGGTTCTTCTTATGAGTACATTGAATGGTCTATTTGGGTTCCTAAGACCCTTGTTACTAACATCAAAGGACCCATTACTCAATGGGTACCTAAAACCAAGCATTGATCTCTTGTAGGTGTTTGCTTCCGGTGGGGGATCATGGTTGCTCGATAGTGGAGCAACAAATCATATGACCGGGAGCAAGGACTTGGTGGTGGACGTGCACAAGATTCCATCTATGCCCACCAATGTCGAATGGGGTGATGCCTCACATTCTAAGGTATTGGGTCTTGGCAAGGTTGTCATTTCTCATGATCTAACGATCGAGAAAGTCATGCTTGTTGAGTCCCTTGCGTTCAATTTATTTTCCGTTCGTCAACTCGCACTCATGGGCTTTGCCACCTTCTTTGATATTGATACCGTGGCCCTCTTGTGGAGCAAGACTCTTAAAGTAGCCTTTGTTGGGCATGTCAAGAACGGTCTCTATGTGATTAACTTTTCGGAGCAACCCACTAAGACCGCGACATGCCTAATGGCTAAAGTTGATGTGGGATGGCTTTGGCATCGCCGTTTAGCCCACGTCAATATGAGATCTTTGCAAAGTCTTCTCAAGGGGGACCATGTCCATGGACTAACGAATGTTAGTTTTGCCAAAGATCGTGTTTGCCGTGCTTGTATCGAAGGAAAGCTTCACGAGACGGCTCACCCTCCCACGACTATCATCTACTCGAAGAGACCCTTGGAGCTCCTGCACATTGACCTCTTTGGGCCTCCATCCTTTGATAGTCTTGGGGTAGTAAGTATTGCTTGGTGATTGTGGATGATTATTCAAGATACACTTGGGTATACTTCTTCAAGAGGAAGAGTGAGACTCAACAAACCGTCATCGACTTTTCAAATGAAGCTCAACGTCAACATAATGCAAAGATATTGACAATAAAAAGTGACAATGGCACCGAGTTCAAGAACTACACCTTGGATGAGTTTCTTAGTGATGAGGGGATCAAGCATCAGTATTCTGCACCATATACCCCTCAACAAAATGGTGTTGCGGAGAGGAAGAACCAGACGTTGATGGATGCGGCAAGGACCATGATGGCAGAGTTCAAGTCTCCATACAACTTTTGGGCCGAAGCCATCAACACTGCATGTCATGCATCCAATCGGCTCTATCTCCGCAAAGGCTTGAACAAGACTCCGTATGAGATACTCACCGGGAACAAGCCCAATCTCAAGTACTTCGAGGTGTTCGGGTGTAAGTGTTTCATTCTCAAGAAAGGTGTTCGTTTGTCTAAATTCGAGGCTAGAGCTCATGAGGGCATATTTGCTGGTTATGCTACAAACTCTCATGCTTACCGTGTTCTCAACAAGTCCAACGGACTCATTGAGGAGACGTGTAACGTGGAGTTTGACAAAAATAATGGCTCCCAAGTGGAGCAAAGTGGTACTTGTGATGTAGGTGATGAAATTCCTCCCCAAGCCATAAGATGAATGGGTATTGGTCATATTCTACCCATTGAGGAACCCCTTGTGGCCGAAGGAGAAGGATAATGCTCCACTCCAATGGAGCCTTCACCTACTCAAGACCCACACGCTTCCGAAGAACAAAGGGTAGGCCATCAACCTCAGGAACAAGACCAAGGGCAAGATCAATATCAAGATGATGGTGAACCTCCAAACGATGCCCAAGGTCAAGTTCTCCCCTTCGAGAAAGTTCAAGATCATGAGCAAGCTCAATATCAAGAACAAGCTCATGACGACGCTCAAGATGATCAAGTGAACCCTCCTCCTTCCACATCTGAGGAGGAATTAGAGCGTCGTGCCGTGAAGATTGCTTCCAAACTCACCACCAAAGGTCATCTCATGGAGAATGTGGTTGGAAACCTAAGAAAGGGGGTAAGCACTCGTAGACAATTAGCAAACTATTGTGAACATCACGCGTTTGTCTCTTGTGTTGAACCCCAGAAGGTCTATGCGGCGCTCGAAGACTCGGATTGGCTCAATGCCATGCATGAAGAACTCAATAACTTCAAGTACAACAAGGTGTGGAGATTGGTGCCAAGGCCTTCGGGGAACCATAACATCATTGGAACCAAGTGGATCTTCAAGAACAAGCAAGATGCTCATGGGAACATCATTCGCAACAAGGCAAGATTGGTAGCACAAGGCTACTCCCAAGTCGAGGGTATCGACTACGGTGAAACCTTTGCTCC
>NC_057813.1:649057800-649059413 GCF_018294505.1 Triticum aestivum
GGATGCTACCTCCGACAAAGGGGAAGCTAATAGTGAAAAAGGTCCTTCTACTAGTGGTAGAAATGGCTCCGGCATCTTTGCCCATGTGGAACCTCCTACTTATGGTGGACCGATTCCTACTACTCATTTAAATCATGCCGGTCCTCCTCCTAAGATTGTGAAAAATGAGGATTTTGATGCTTGGGTTTATCGTTTCAAGCGTCATTTAAAGCATGCGAATACTAATCTTTGGAGAATTATAGAAGAAGGTTTCTATCCACATGACCCAAGCAACTTCACCCCTCGAGAAGCCGTGGATAATCAATTCAATGAAAGTGCTCTCTTCATCATCCAAGATGCAATCCTTCCCGAAGATCTCCCTCATCTTCGTCCTCATGCCATGGCCAAAGACACATGGAAATGTGTTGTGTCTCTCTATCGAGGAAGTGCTAGCATTCAACGCTCCAACTATGAAGTGGTGCAAGATGAAGCCGATTAGTTTGCAATGAAAGAAGATGAAGAACCTCGTGAGCTCTTTCGAAGAGTGACCAAACTCGCGGTCGCACTCTGAGATCATGGGAGCAAGGAGACGGATGACAACTGGATCAAGTGCAAGTTCCTTAAGGCCATGATGCCCTACAACAAGGCCATGTCCTCCGTCATTCGTCAAAGACCGGACTTCCACTCCATGACCTCAGGTGAAGTGTTGGATGAGTTCGTTGCAATGAGCATCTTGGACAAGACCGCCGACAATGCGATGCTCCGTTCTCAAAGGGCAAAGAAGCTCAATCTTGCCTTGAAGGCCAAGGTTAGTGTGGAAGAAGAAGAAGAAGAGGAAGATGAGAAGAGCAACCCCGAAGACACGAAGTATGATTATC
This sequence comes from Triticum aestivum, assembly GCF_018294505.1. Lineage (NCBI taxonomy): Eukaryota > Viridiplantae > Streptophyta > Magnoliopsida > Poales > Poaceae > Triticum > Triticum aestivum. The sequence goes on from NC_057813.1 coordinate 649,058,658, forward strand.
ATGAGCACATGGCTCTTGCCTCAAGACAATTTTGGAGTAAGAAGAATACAAGACCCAACTTCAACAAGAACAACTCAAGTGGCCTCAAGGGCAAGCAACGAGTTTGAACTTGTTTCAACTATGGCAATGTGAGTTATTTCGTTGCGGATTGTCCTTACGAGAAGCGGGAAGACAATGGTGGCAAGTTCATCCGAAAAGACAAAGCCAAGTCCTTCCCCAACAAGAACAACTTCACCAAGAAGACTCCTACTCACGGGTTGGTGGTTCAAGAAGAATACCGTGAGGATGACGATGATGATGAAGATAGTGAAACAATGGCCATGGCATCCGTTGCCATTGTCACAACTCCCCGGGTGTCTCTCTTCGATTCACCTAACGAGAAAATCACCGCCAAGTGCCTCATGGCTAAGGCCACCAACAAGGTAACCTCCAACATCAAAACCACCATTATTCCTAATCCTCCTTCAACGGATGACTTTGATAATGGTAAGGGGTCTAATGAGGAGGTAAATGAATTTGAGTCATTCATGAGTAAGCTCAAGGGCAAATCCAAGAAGCACTTCGTTTCTCTCTTGGAACAACTTGGTGAAGCCAATGACATGATAGAGGCTCACGAAGAAACCATCTCTAAGATGGAAGGTCATAGTCGTGACTATGCCGATGAGATATCGGATCTATCTAATGCTCTTGAGGAAGAGCGTGGGCATCGTTTGGCTCTTGAGGAGTCACACAACGATGACCATGCCAAATTAAAGA
>NC_057813.1:649060427-649066540 GCF_018294505.1 Triticum aestivum
CGTGCTAGTGATGGGCATGTTTATGCTAAATTTGTTGGTTCTTCTTATGAGTACATTGAATGGTCTATTTGGGTTCCTAAGACCCTTGTTACTAACATCAAAGGACCCATTACTCAATGGGTACCTAAAACCAAGCATTGATCTCTTGTAGGTGTTTGCTTCCGGTGGGGGATCATGGTTGCTCGATAGTGGAGCAACAAATCATATGACCGGGAGCAAGGACTTGGTGGTGGACGTGCACAAGATTCCATCTATGCCCACCAATGTCGAATGGGGTGATGCCTCACATTCTAAGGTATTGGGTCTTGGCAAGGTTGTCATTTCTCATGATCTAACGATCGAGAAAGTCATGCTTGTTGAGTCCCTTGCGTTCAATTTATTTTCCGTTCGTCAACTCGCACTCATGGGCTTTGCCACCTTCTTTGATATTGATACCGTGGCCCTCTTGTGGAGCAAGACTCTTAAAGTAGCCTTTGTTGGGCATGTCAAGAACGGTCTCTATGTGATTAACTTTTCGGAGCAACCCACTAAGACCGCGACATGCCTAATGGCTAAAGTTGATGTGGGATGGCTTTGGCATCGCCGTTTAGCCCACGTCAATATGAGATCTTTGCAAAGTCTTCTCAAGGGGGACCATGTCCATGGACTAACGAATGTTAGTTTTGCCAAAGATCGTGTTTGCCGTGCTTGTATCGAAGGAAAGCTTCACGAGACGGCTCACCCTCCCACGACTATCATCTACTCGAAGAGACCCTTGGAGCTCCTGCACATTGACCTCTTTGGGCCTCCATCCTTTGATAGTCTTGGGGTAGTAAGTATTGCTTGGTGATTGTGGATGATTATTCAAGATACACTTGGGTATACTTCTTCAAGAGGAAGAGTGAGACTCAACAAACCGTCATCGACTTTTCAAATGAAGCTCAACGTCAACATAATGCAAAGATATTGACAATAAAAAGTGACAATGGCACCGAGTTCAAGAACTACACCTTGGATGAGTTTCTTAGTGATGAGGGGATCAAGCATCAGTATTCTGCACCATATACCCCTCAACAAAATGGTGTTGCGGAGAGGAAGAACCAGACGTTGATGGATGCGGCAAGGACCATGATGGCAGAGTTCAAGTCTCCATACAACTTTTGGGCCGAAGCCATCAACACTGCATGTCATGCATCCAATCGGCTCTATCTCCGCAAAGGCTTGAACAAGACTCCGTATGAGATACTCACCGGGAACAAGCCCAATCTCAAGTACTTCGAGGTGTTCGGGTGTAAGTGTTTCATTCTCAAGAAAGGTGTTCGTTTGTCTAAATTCGAGGCTAGAGCTCATGAGGGCATATTTGCTGGTTATGCTACAAACTCTCATGCTTACCGTGTTCTCAACAAGTCCAACGGACTCATTGAGGAGACGTGTAACGTGGAGTTTGACAAAAATAATGGCTCCCAAGTGGAGCAAAGTGGTACTTGTGATGTAGGTGATGAAATTCCTCCCCAAGCCATAAGATGAATGGGTATTGGTCATATTCTACCCATTGAGGAACCCCTTGTGGCCGAAGGAGAAGGATAATGCTCCACTCCAATGGAGCCTTCACCTACTCAAGACCCACACGCTTCCGAAGAACAAAGGGTAGGCCATCAACCTCAGGAACAAGACCAAGGGCAAGATCAATATCAAGATGATGGTGAACCTCCAAACGATGCCCAAGGTCAAGTTCTCCCCTTCGAGAAAGTTCAAGATCATGAGCAAGCTCAATATCAAGAACAAGCTCATGACGACGCTCAAGATGATCAAGTGAACCCTCCTCCTTCCACATCTGAGGAGGAATTAGAGCGTCGTGCCGTGAAGATTGCTTCCAAACTCACCACCAAAGGTCATCTCATGGAGAATGTGGTTGGAAACCTAAGAAAGGGGGTAAGCACTCGTAGACAATTAGCAAACTATTGTGAACATCACGCGTTTGTCTCTTGTGTTGAACCCCAGAAGGTCTATGCGGCGCTCGAAGACTCGGATTGGCTCAATGCCATGCATGAAGAACTCAATAACTTCAAGTACAACAAGGTGTGGAGATTGGTGCCAAGGCCTTCGGGGAACCATAACATCATTGGAACCAAGTGGATCTTCAAGAACAAGCAAGATGCTCATGGGAACATCATTCGCAACAAGGCAAGATTGGTAGCACAAGGCTACTCCCAAGTCGAGGGTATCGACTACGGTGAAACCTTTGCTCCTGTTGCTCGTCTTGAATCCATACGTTTGTTGATTGCTTATGCTTCCCATCACAACTTTAAGTTGCAACAAATGGATGTGAAAAGTGCTTTTCTTAATGGTCCTATTAATGAGTTGGTCTATGTCAAGCAACCCCCCGGGTTCGAGGATCCCTACTTCCCGGATCATGTGTATCAACTCGATAAGGCACTCTATGGCCTTAAACAAGCCCCACGTGCGTGGTATGACCGCCTTACCGAGTTGTTACAAGATCGTGGATTTGAAGTGGGGCTAATCGATCCCACTCTTTTTACTAAGAAGGTCAAAGGGGAGTTGTTTGTATGCCAACTATATGTTGATGACATTATCTTTGGTTCCCCTAACAAAGCTTTCAATGAGGAATTTGCCGCTCTCATGACCTCCAAGTTCAAGATGTCTTCGATGGGAGAGTTGAAGTTCTTCCTTGGTTTTGACATCAAACAAAGAAGAGAAGGAACCTTCATCAATCAAGCCAAATACACTCAAGACATGCTAAAAAGATTCAAGCTAAGTGATGTCAAGCCGGCTACTACTCCAATGCCCACCAAGTGCCAACTTGACATTGATCCCAATGGTAAAGCGGTGGATCAAAAGGTATATCGCTCCATTATTGGCTCCTTGATTTACCTTTGTGCATCTAGACCGGATATCATGTTGAGTGTGGGGATGTGTGCACGGTTTCAAGCCGCACCGAAGGAAAGTCACTATGTGGCGGTCAAGCGAATCTTTCGATATTTGGCTCATACCCCAAACTTTGGCTTATGGTACCCAAGAGGGGCAAACTTCAAGCTTGAAGGATTTACAGATTCCGATTGGGCGGGAGACAAAGTGGATAGGAAGTCCACTTCCGGAGGGTGCCAGTTTCTTTGGTGCTCTTTGGTGAGTTGGTCTTCCAAAAAGCAAAGTTGTGTGTCTCTCTCGTCCACCGAAGCGGAATATGTGGTGGACGGTAGTTGTTGTGCACAATTTCTATGGATGAGGCAAACTTTAATTGCTATCCAAACAACCACTAAACATAATAGTACGATAATAACATTTTAATATCATATGATTAAAACATTTAATTTCTTCCGGCTTTATATAATTTTTTCATATCATACGATAACAATCATTTATTTACAAATAATAATATTTGCAGCGGCATGCACATTATTCACAATAGTACATCAATACAAAAAATATTAACATGCAAAAATATTGTGCTTCTCGAAAACATTTAATAGTATGATTATAACATTTTAATATTTGCAGCGGCATGCATATTATTCACAACATTACATCAATATAAAAAATATTAACAATATTACGGAGTCATTTATACCTCAGCTCCAATATGGATGTGCTTGCGACTGCAATTAAGCATCAAAATAGTTCGAATAAATATCCGTCACCAGTATTATATGAACGGAGTCAACCTATTATCACATGAACATCAATATTACACATGGATTTTTCTTTCGGCTATCAAAAGTATAAAAATAGCATTTGCTTGTATGTAGACCTACGGTTTCCTAACTATAGACTTAGTAATAAACATATCGCATGAAATAACATGCCACATGCAATGAACAATTGCAGTGCTATTTTTTTCTTAATTACCGTATTAAGATCTTCTCTCACATCTCAATACTAATGGACGTAGCTAACATTGATACAACATCTTCAACCTACTCTTCTAAAAAATTAGTATAAATGTTGTATCTATCGTCTGCAAATTTTTCTAACCTCTAAGCACTTACATCACATAGCTAATGACGAGCTAAAAGACTAACTAATTACCACCCTGCATGCACAAAAAAATACTTATATTGCAAAGCTCATACCTCGTTCTTCCCCTTCGTACTTCACTTTGCACGGCTATTCCTACTACAGAAACTCCAAATGACTCCTCCAAGTGCTGAAATAATGCCTAAAGCAACATAGAATACACACTTAGGAACTAATCAAATAGAATAAAAACATCATGCATGCGAATGAAACCAACAAAAATGGATAGATCTTACCTTAATCTATCTTTTCTCAACTTCATCATCTTCAAAATCCAACTCTAAATCGCCCTAAATCACGAGTGAAAGTGCTTACTAAGCTTTTTTTTTTCTCTGTACTTAGAGACTTATAGAGCAAAGGAGAGGGACGAGGTTACAGATAGTATGCGTGCGCACGGAGCTGAAGCATGGCATATAAAAAGAGAGAGGATCCCTGTAGTGTCGGCAGATCAGGTTCGTGAAGCCAGAGCGATTCCCGCCCGTGAAATTCGTCGTCCTCCGCGCGTGGGAATCAGCCCAGTTTGCAACAGCGAGCCCGTGAAATTCGTCGTCCTCCGCGCGTGGGAATCAGCCCAGTTTGCAACAGGGAGCGTCTTCATTGCGCGCGTCGGAATCAGTGCCAGGAAGATGCCGCCAGCAGTAGTGGCGGCAGGGCCCGCACCTCACCTTCCGTGCAGCAGTCAGCGTGCACCAGCAGCTGCTGTCGGCAGGGGTGGCCGCCTCAGCCAGTGACGGCGAGGCCCACTGGCGGGGCCCGCGCGCAGCAGGGCCTGTCGGCCAGGCAGCGACCGCGCCAGGGCTGGCCGCCTCGCCCGGTGGCGGCGTGGCCCACCTGGCCTCGCCCGTTACGTCGCGGCGCGACGGACTGTAGGAAAGCCGTTCGGCTGGGGTGGCCGCCTCCGGCGGTGGCGACAGGGCCCGCCGCCTCCCGGCGTGGCGGCAGGTGCCACGTGTCGCCTGTCGCCACCGTTGAGGGGGTCATTTTTGTCAAATTCATTCAGAGGTAGTCTTTTTTTGTCAATTCATCTCGGCAGGGGATCCTTTTGGACAAAAACTCCGGGCGTGCGGCCACATGGACCCGAGATATGCTGCCAGTGAGTGACATTGGCTTGTCGTGCTGACCATTGACCCGTCAACTTTGTATGACGAGGAAGGGACGTGGATCTGCTTCTTCTTGGAAAACCGTGGGTGGGCACTTGTGTGGCACGCACGCTGCACGCCGTCGTTTACATCGTGCAACTCACTGTTTATGCTGCCACGGTGGTGGTTTCCGTATATATGCAGCTGCTGGCCGATGACACTGGCACGGAGTTCTGACGACAATCAGTCATCGCTAGTTTGTGGGTCTGATCCCCTTCGATACCAAAACGTGCACGGCCATATCGAGTGAGAGCAAGACATTGGACCCCCTTTCGCGTGGACACCCAACTTGTCCGTCCTTTCGTTTCTTTATTTATTTAATTAACCTACAGTCGGCCGTTGGATTAAGATCCAGCAATCAATCAGCATATGTTTCTTTCTCTAGACCATCTTCCTATCAGAGCTCATAATGCTTAAAAAATGATTTCATAAAATCTCAAGATGATACGTTGACTTAGTCCCTCGGAGGTACCTATAGGGTAGGGTGTGCGTAGGTCGTTCACATGGGTGAGTGTATACACTCATCCCTATGAACACACACGCACAACCTATCCCTATGAGCATCTCCGAGATACTGAGCCGGTATTGACATATCATCTTGAGATTAACGAAGTCTCAACAGATGCCTCGTAGTTGACGCTAACGTCTCCTTCCACTGAACACGCATCGCCGGAAATTCTGTAATAAATCCAGAAAAATGCGAGCGTCAGGATTTGAACCCTGGTGGCCTAGGGATACCACCGTCCTTCTAACCATTTCACTCGTCGCCTTCCGCTGAACACGCATCGCCAGAAATTCTGTAATAAATCCAGAAAAATGCGAGCACCAGGATTTGAACACTGGTGGCCTAGGGATACCACCGTTCTTCTAACCATTTCACTCGTCGCTCACTATCTTTTTAGGACCTTGTGTAGGCGGGAAAATAGAGGACACATATTCCCCCTCACATCCTGGAATCTCAAA
>NC_057813.1:649066958-649070147 GCF_018294505.1 Triticum aestivum
AAAAACCAAAATGTCCTCTCCGCATCACATCATTTCCACGATCCTGTCAAAGTTGTCTGCCACGTTGGTCCTGGCACGATGGCACACATGCACCGTGTTGCACCACCAGACCTAGACCGTTGTCCAGGGTTTTTCCCCTCGATCTTCCCCGTTAATTATGGTTGATTTCCTACAATCAGTTCTCTGCATGCATTGTTAGGTTTTTTGCCACGTTCGTAAGTACTTTGTGTTGGAAATATGCCCTAGAGGCAATAATAAAATGGTTATTAATATATTTCCTTGTTCATGATAATTGTCTATTGTTCATGCTATAATTGTATTAACTGGAAACCGTAATACATGTGTGGATACATAGACCACCACATGTCCCTAGTGAGCCTCTAGTTGACTAGCTCATTGATCAATAGATGGTTATGGTTTCCTGACCATGGACATTGGATGTCATTGATAACGGGATCACATCATTGGGAGAATGATGTGATGGACAAGACCCAATCCTAAGCATAGCACAAGATCGTATAGTTCGTTTGCTAAGAGCTTTTATAATGTCAAGTATCATTTCCTTAAACCATGAGATTGTGTAACTCCCGGATACCGTAGGAATGCTTTGGGTGTACCAAACGTCACAACGTAACTGGGTGGCTATAAAGGTGCACTACATGTATCTCTGAAAGTGTCTGTTGGGTTGGCACGAATCGAGACTGGGATTTGTCACTCCGATGACGAAGAGGTATCTCTGGGCCCACTCGGTAATGCATCATCATAATGAGCTCAATGTGACTAAGTAGTTAGTCACGGGATCATGCATTACAGAACGAGTAAAGTGACTTGCTGGTAACGAGATTGAACAATGTATTGGGATACCGGCGATCGAATCTCGGGCAAGTAACGTACCGATTGACAAAGGGAATTGTATACGGGATTGCTTGAATCCTTGACATCGTGGTTCATCCGATGATATCATCATGGAACATGTGGGAGACAACATGGGTATCCAGATCCCGATGTTGGTTATTGGCCAGAGAGCTGTCTCGGTCATGTCTGCATGATTCCCAAACCCGTAGGGTCTACACACTTAAGGTTCGGTGACACTAGAGTTGTTATGGGAATTAGTGTGCAGTTAACGAATGTTGTTCGGAGTTCCAGATGAGATCTCGGACGTCACGAGGAGTTCCGGAATGGTTCGTAGGTAAATATTTATATATGAGAAGTCTTATTTTGGCCACTGGAAAATGTTCGGGATTTTTCGGTATTGTACCGGGAAGGTTCTAGAAGGTTCCAGAGTGGGGCCCACCAGCATGGGGGACCCACATGAATATGGGTAGTGGGGGCAATGCCCCACAACCCTGGTCAAGGTGCACCAAGATCTCCCCTTAAAAGGAATAAGATCATATCCCGGAGGGATAAGATCAAGATCCCTAAAAGGGGGGATAACAATCGGTGGGGAAGGAAATGATGGGATTTCTTTCCTCCCACCTTTGCCAACGCCCCAATGGACTTGGAGGGCAAGAAACCAGCCCCCTCCACCCCTATATATAGTGGGGAGGCGCATGGGAGCTTCACCCTTGTCCCCTGGCGCAGCCCTCTCCCTCCCCAACACCTCCTCCTCCGTAGTAGTGCTTGGTGAAGCCCTGCCGGAGAACTGCAAGCTCCACCACCACGCCGTCGTGCTGCCGGAGCTCTCCCTCAACTTCTCCTCTCTCCTTGCTGGATCAAGCAGGAGGACACGTCCCCGGGCTGTACGTGTGTTGAACGCGGAGGCGCCGTTGTTCGGCGCTTAGATCGAAATCAACCACGATCTGAATCGCTACGAGTATGAATCCTTCATCCGTGTTCTTGTAATGCTCCCTGTAAGGGCATATTTATCCCCAAGATGTTTTGGTGATTGATGACAATGCTTGTGCGGACTAATCGTGTGCGTTAAGTTCTTTCAGAGATTCATCCATTGGCACGAGACGATTACCTCGCCTCGGTGTTTTATTCAAGACGGTGTAGCTCCTTCGTTTCGTTGTTGGTGGACTAGTTCCGTAGGAGTCACCGATCTATCAAGAGGGGATCCGCTTTGGTAAGGCTAGGGTGGAATCAACACGCACACCTCCATATCACACCCGACGTTTTCCTTCCACTTCGTTGGAGTTGCCTTTTCCCCTGTGCCTGCCTTATCCTGCCCCAGCGGTAGTACCGCGGCTACAACGGTAGTACCGCCGAAGCTCTCAAGTGGTAGTACCACTCCCAGAGCGGTAGTACCGCTCCCCAAGCGGTAGTACCACTTGTGGTCTTCGGCCGTAGTACCGCAGTGGTTCCGGGATACTACCGCCTCGATTCGAGACCGATGTTTTTCGTGTCGGGTTTTACGGTACTAAGTGCGGTAGTAGTAGCGGTAGTACCGCTCCAAGCGGTAGTACCGCGCCTATTCCCACGGTAGTACCGCTCTGGGGCCAGGACCCTGACCTCCTCGTCAGCGCGACAATACCGCTGGGTGAGAGCGGTAGTACCGCCCTCAGCGGTAGTACCGCCCTGCCCAAGCGGTAGTACCGCTCTGTGCGTGGCTGTTTAGTGGGGCAACGGTTGGATTGGTTCCCCCACTATATAAAGGTGTCTTCTTCCCCAAAGTTGACCTACCTCTTTCCCCCAAAGCTCCATTGTTGCTCGAAGCTCCATTTTCGCCCGATCTCTCTCCCTAGCCAATCAAACTTGTTGATTTGCTCGGCATTGGTTGAGAAGGCCCGGATCTACACTTCCACCAAGAGAAATTTGATTCCCCCCACTTATCCCTAGCGGATCTTGTTACTCTTGGGTGTTGAGCACCCTAGACGGTTGATGTCACCTCGAAGCCATACTCCATTGTGGTGAAGCTTCGTGGTGTTGTTGGGAGCCTCCAAGTGTTGTGGAGATAGCCCCAATCTTGTTTGTAAAGGTTCGGTCGCCGCCTTCAAGGGCACCAATAGTGGAATCACGACATCTCGCATTGTGTGAGGGCATGAGGAGATTACGGTGGCCCTAGTGGCTTCTTGGGGAGCATTGTGCCTCCACACCGCTCTAACGGAGACGTACTTCCCCTTAAAAGAAAGGAACTTCGGTAACACATCCTCGTCTCCACCGGCTCCACTCTTGGTTATCTCGTGCCTTTACTTTTGCAAGCTTACTTGTGTTGTATCTATTGCTTGCTTGTGTGCTAGTTGTATTTGC
>NC_057813.1:649070478-649074911 GCF_018294505.1 Triticum aestivum
GGATGCTACCTCCGACAAAGGGGAAGCTAATAGTGAAAAAGGTCCTTCTACTAGTGGTAGAAATGGCTCCGGCATCTTTGCCCATGTGGAACCTCCTACTTATGGTGGACCGATTCCTACTACTCATTTAAATCATGCCGGTCCTCCTCCTAAGATTGTGAAAAATGAGGATTTTGATGCTTGGGTTTATCGTTTCAAGCGTCATTTAAAGCATGCGAATACTAATCTTTGGAGAATTATAGAAGAAGGTTTCTATCCACATGACCCAAGCAACTTCACCCCTCGAGAAGCCGTGGATAATCAATTCAATGAAAGTGCTCTCTTCATCATCCAAGATGCAATCCTTCCCGAAGATCTCCCTCATCTTCGTCCTCATGCCATGGCCAAAGACACATGGAAATGTGTTGTGTCTCTCTATCGAGGAAGTGCTAGCATTCAACGCTCCAACTATGAAGTGGTGCAAGATGAAGCCGATTAGTTTGCAATGAAAGAAGATGAAGAACCTCGTGAGCTCTTTCGAAGAGTGACCAAACTCGCGGTCGCACTCTGAGATCATGGGAGCAAGGAGATGGATGACAACTGGATCAAGTGCAAGTTCCTTAAGGCCATGATGCCCTACAACAAGGCCATGTCCTCCGTCATTCGTCAAAGACCGGACTTCCACTCCATGACCTCAGGTGAAGTGTTGGATGAGTTCGTTGCAATGAGCATCTTGGACAAGACCGCCGACAATGCGGTGCTCCGTTCTCAAAGGGCAAAGAAGCTCAATCTTGCCTTGAAGGCCAAGGTTAGTGTGGAAGAAGAAGAAGAAGAGGAAGATGAGGAGAGCAACCCCGAAGACACGAAGTATGATTATCATGAGCACATGGCTCTTGCCTCAAGACAATTTTGGAGTAAGAAGAATACAAGACCCAACTTCAACAAGAACAACTCAAGTGGCCTCAAGGGCAAGCAACGAGTTTGAACTTGTTTCAACTATGGCAATGTGAGCTATTTCGTTGCGGATTGTCCTTACGAGAAGTGGGAAGACAATGGTGGCAAGTTCATCCGAAAAGACAAAGCCAAGTCCTTCCCCAACAAGAACAACTTCACCAAGAAGACTCCTACTCACGGGTTGGTGGTTCAAGAAGAATACCGTGAGGATGACGATGATGATGAAGATAGTGAAACAATGGCCATGGCATCCGTTGCCATTGTCACAACTCCCCGGGTGTCTCTCTTCGATTCACCTAACGAGAAAATCACCGCCAAGTGCCTCATGGCTAAGGCCACCAACAAGGTAACCTCCAACATCAAAACCACCATTATTCCTAATCCTCCTTCAACGGATGACTTTGATAATGGTAAGGGGTCTAATGAGGAGGTAAATGAATTTGAGTCATTCATGAGTAAGCTCAAGGGCAAATCCAAGTAGCACTTCGTTTCTCTCTTGGAACAACTTGGTGAAGCCAATGACATGATAGAGGCTCACGAAGAAACCATCTCTAAGATGGAAGGTCATAGTCGTGACTATGCCGATGAGATATCGGATCTATCTAATGCTCTTGAGGAAGAGCGTGGGCATCGTTTGGCTCTTGAGGAGTCACACAATGATGACCATGCCAAATTAAAGACAGATCTTGATCATGCTCTTGTTGTGTCTCATGTCCTAACTTCCGAGAAGGCTAAACTTGGGGTTGATCATGCTAGACTCAAGGAGGAGTTTGATGTACTTGACAAGGCCCACAAGGTCTTGAAAGGTGCTCATGCAAACCTCAATGAGTCTCATGCTCAACTCCAAGTTAAGCTAACCAAGGAAAAGGCCACATTTCCTCACATGGTCTTAATAGATAATGCAAATGCTACTAACCCATGTTGTGAGCATGTGCATCTTGTGGAGGAGAATGCCAAGTTGAAGGAACAACTCGAGAAAGGTCTTGTGTCATGCATACAAGGCGAGAAGGACCTAAATGACCTTTTGAGCAATCAAAAGGAAGTTGTGGGCAAGGAGGGAGTTGGGTTCTCACCCAAGTCCAAGAACAAGAAGAAGAACAAGGAGAAGAATAACAAGACCAATCGACCTCCCTCGCTCAAGCAACCTTTGTGAAGGAGGGAGAGGGTGCTCATAAGGAGAAGAAGAACAATGCGAAGAGTGGTGATGCCAAAGAGCGCAAAGCCACCTCTCCCAACAAAGCCGACGACTTTAACCCCTCTTATGTGTTGTGCCGTGCTAGTGATGGGCATGTTTATGCTAAATTTGTTGGTTCTTCTTATGAGTACATTGAATGGTCTATTTGGGTTCCTAAGACCCTTGTTACTAACATCAAAGGACCCATTACTCAATGGGTACCTAAAACCAAGCATTGATCTCTTGTAGGTGTTTGCTTCCGGTGGGGGATCATGGTTGCTCGATAGTGGAGCAACAAATCATATGACCGGGAGCAAGGACTTGGTGGTGGACGTGCACAAGATTCCATCTATGCCCACCAATGTCGAATGGGGTGATGCCTCACATTCTAAGGTATTGGGTCTTGGCAAGGTTGTCATTTCTCATGATCTAACGATCGAGAAAGTCATGCTTGTTGAGTCCCTTGCGTTCAATTTATTTTCCGTTCGTCAACTCGCACTCATGGGCTTTGCCACCTTCTTTGATATTGATACCGTGGCCCTCTTGTGGAGCAAGACTCTTAAAGTAGCCTTTGTTGGGCATGTCAAGAACGGTCTCTATGTGATTAACTTTTCGGAGCAACCCACTAAGACCGCGACATGCCTAATGGCTAAAGTTGATGTGGGATGGCTTTGGCATCGCCGTTTAGCCCACGTCAATATGAGATCTTTGCAAAGTCTTCTCAAGGGGGACCATGTCCATGGACTAACGAATGTTAGTTTTGCCAAAGATCGTGTTTGCCGTGCTTGTATCGAAGGAAAGCTTCACGAGACGGCTCACCCTCCCACGACTATCATCTACTCGAAGAGACCCTTGGAGCTCCTGCACATTGACCTCTTTGGGCCTCCATCCTTTGATAGTCTTGGGGTAGTAAGTATTGCTTGGTGATTGTGGATGATTATTCAAGATACACTTGGGTATACTTCTTCAAGAGGAAGAGTGAGACTCAACAAACCGTCATCGACTTTTCAAATGAAGCTCAACGTCAACATAATGCAAAGATATTGACAATAAAAAGTGACAATGGCACCGAGTTCAAGAACTACACCTTGGATGAGTTTCTTAGTGATGAGGGGATCAAGCATCAGTATTCTGCACCATATACCCCTCAACAAAATGGTGTTGCGGAGAGGAAGAACCAGACGTTGATGGATGCGGCAAGGACCATGATGGCAGAGTTCAAGTCTCCATACAACTTTTGGGCCGAAGCCATCAACACTGCATGTCATGCATCCAATCGGCTCTATCTCCGCAAAGGCTTGAACAAGACTCCGTATGAGATACTCACCGGGAACAAGCCCAATCTCAAGTACTTCGAGGTGTTCGGGTGTAAGTGTTTCATTCTCAAGAAAGGTGTTCGTTTGTCTAAATTCGAGGCTAGAGCTCATGAGGGCATATTTGCTGGTTATGCTACAAACTCTCATGCTTACCGTGTTCTCAACAAGTCCAACGGACTCATTGAGGAGACGTGTAACGTGGAGTTTGACAAAAATAATGGCTCCCAAGTGGAGCAAAGTGGTACTTGTGATGTAGGTGATGAAATTCCTCCCCAAGCCATAAGATGAATGGGTATTGGTCATATTCTACCCATTGAGGAACCCCTTGTGGCCGAAGGAGAAGGATAATGCTCCACTCCAATGGAGCCTTCACCTACTCAAGACCCACACGCTTCCGAAGAACAAAGGGTAGGCCATCAACCTCAGGAACAAGACCAAGGGCAAGATCAATATCAAGATGATGGTGAACCTCCAAACGATGCCCAAGGTCAAGTTCTCCCCTTCGAGAAAGTTCAAGATCATGAGCAAGCTCAATATCAAGAACAAGCTCATGACGACGCTCAAGATGATCAAGTGAACCCTCCTCCTTCCACATCTGAGGAGGAATTAGAGCGTCGTGCCGTGAAGATTGCTTCCAAACTCACCACCAAAGGTCATCTCATGGAGAATGTGGTTGGAAACCTAAGAAAGGGGGTAAGCACTCGTAGACAATTAGCAAACTATTGTGAACATCACGCGTTTGTCTCTTGTGTTGAACCCCAGAAGGTCTATGCGGCGCTCGAAGACTCGGATTGGCTCAATGCCATGCATGAAGAACTCAATAACTTCAAGTACAACAAGGTGTGGAGATTGGTGCCAAGGCCTTCGGGGAACCATAACATCATTGGAACCAAGTGGATCTTCAAGAACAAGCAAGATGCTCATGGGAACATCATTCGCAACAAGGCAAGATTGGTAGCACAAGGCTACTCCCAAGTCGAGGGTATCGACTACGGTGAAACCTTTGCTCC
>NC_057813.1:649074921-649076523 GCF_018294505.1 Triticum aestivum
GGTTGGATTGGTTCCCCCACTATATAAAGGTGTCTTCTTCCCCAAAGTTGACCTACCTCTTTCCCCCAAAGCTCCATTGTTGCTCGAAGCTCCATTTTCGCCCGATCTCTCTCCCTAGCCAATCAAACTTGTTGATTTGCTCGGCATTGGTTGAGAAGGCCCGGATCTACACTTCCACCAAGAGAAATTTGATTCCCCCCACTTATCCCTAGCGGATCTTGTTACTCTTGGGTGTTGAGCACCCTAGACGGTTGATGTCACCTCGAAGCCATACTCCATTGTGGTGAAGCTTCGTGGTGTTGTTGGGAGCCTCCAAGTGTTGTGGAGATAGCCCCAATCTTGTTTGTAAAGGTTCGGTCGCCGCCTTCAAGGGCACCAATAGTGGAATCACGACATCTCGCATTGTGTGAGGGCATGAGGAGATTACGGTGGCCCTAGTGGCTTCTTGGGGAGCATTGTGCCTCCACACCGCTCTAACGGAGACGTACTTCCCCTTAAAAGAAAGGAACTTCGGTAACACATCCTCGTCTCCACCGGCTCCACTCTTGGTTATCTCGTGCCTTTACTTTTGCAAGCTTACTTGTGTTGTATCTATTGCTTGCTTGTGTGCTAGTTGTATTTGCGCCATATAGGTTGTCCACGTAGTTGCACATCTAGACAACCTATTTCGTTGCAAGGTTTAAATTGTTAAAGAAAAGTCTAAAAATTGTTAGTTGCCTATTCACCCCCCCCCTCTAGTCAACCATATCGATCCTTTCAATTGGTATCAGAGCCTTGTCTCTTTATTAAGGAGTTTGCCGTCCGAAGAGTATGGTTGACACCAACAACGGTGCGGAGGAGCACTCCGGTGTGAATCATATCTCTTCTTCGGCCGAAGGGGAACCTCGGTCTCATGTGAGGAATTCAATGTGGCTTTGGACACATTGAAAACCTCCATGACGGCCGAGGTTAAAAGCATGTTTTCTGAATTCCTAGAAGGACTTAAACTATCCACCTCGCCAATGAAAGTGGGTGATCCCACTAACAAGGTGAAGGATGCTACCTCCGACAAAGGGGAAGCTAATAGTGAAAAAGGTCCTTCTACTAGTGGTAGAAATGGCTCCGGCATCTTTGCCCATGTGGAACCTCCTACTTATGGTGGACCGATTCCTACTACTCATTTAAATCATGCCGGTCCTCCTCCTAAGATTGTGAAAAATGAGGATTTTGATGCTTGGGTTTATCGTTTCAAGCGTCATTTAAAGCATGCGAATACTAATCTTTGGAGAATTATAGAAGAAGGTTTCTATCCACATGACCCAAGCAACTTCACCCCTCGAGAAGCCGTGGATAATCAATTCAATGAAAGTGCTCTCTTCATCATCCAAGATGCAATCCTTCCCGAAGATCTCCCTCATCTTCGTCCTCATGCCATGGCCAAAGACACATGGAAATGTGTTGTGTCTCTCTATCGAGGAAGTGCTAGCATTCAACGCTCCAACTATGAAGTGGTGCAAGATGAAGCCGATTAGTTTGCAATGAAAGAAGATGAAGAACCTCGTGAGCTCTTTCGAAGAGTGACCAAACTCGCGGTCGCACTCTGAGATCATGGGAGCAAGGAGA
>NC_057813.1:649077775-649104093 GCF_018294505.1 Triticum aestivum
CGTGCTAGTGATGGGCATGTTTATGCTAAATTTGTTGGTTCTTCTTATGAGTACATTGAATGGTCTATTTGGGTTCCTAAGACCCTTGTTACTAACATCAAAGGACCCATTACTCAATGGGTACCTAAAACCAAGCATTGATCTCTTGTAGGTGTTTGCTTCCGGTGGGGGATCATGGTTGCTCGATAGTGGAGCAACAAATCATATGACCGGGAGCAAGGACTTGGTGGTGGACGTGCACAAGATTCCATCTATGCCCACCAATGTCGAATGGGGTGATGCCTCACATTCTAAGGTATTGGGTCTTGGCAAGGTTGTCATTTCTCATGATCTAACGATCGAGAAAGTCATGCTTGTTGAGTCCCTTGCGTTCAATTTATTTTCCGTTCGTCAACTCGCACTCATGGGCTTTGCCACCTTCTTTGATATTGATACCGTGGCCCTCTTGTGGAGCAAGACTCTTAAAGTAGCCTTTGTTGGGCATGTCAAGAACGGTCTCTATGTGATTAACTTTTCGGAGCAACCCACTAAGACCGCGACATGCCTAATGGCTAAAGTTGATGTGGGATGGCTTTGGCATCGCCGTTTAGCCCACGTCAATATGAGATCTTTGCAAAGTCTTCTCAAGGGGGACCATGTCCATGGACTAACGAATGTTAGTTTTGCCAAAGATCGTGTTTGCCGTGCTTGTATCGAAGGAAAGCTTCACGAGACGGCTCACCCTCCCACGACTATCATCTACTCGAAGAGACCCTTGGAGCTCCTGCACATTGACCTCTTTGGGCCTCCATCCTTTGATAGTCTTGGGGTAGTAAGTATTGCTTGGTGATTGTGGATGATTATTCAAGATACACTTGGGTATACTTCTTCAAGAGGAAGAGTGAGACTCAACAAACCGTCATCGACTTTTCAAATGAAGCTCAACGTCAACATAATGCAAAGATATTGACAATAAAAAGTGACAATGGCACCGAGTTCAAGAACTACACCTTGGATGAGTTTCTTAGTGATGAGGGGATCAAGCATCAGTATTCTGCACCATATACCCCTCAACAAAATGGTGTTGCGGAGAGGAAGAACCAGACGTTGATGGATGCGGCAAGGACCATGATGGCAGAGTTCAAGTCTCCATACAACTTTTGGGCCGAAGCCATCAACACTGCATGTCATGCATCCAATCGGCTCTATCTCCGCAAAGGCTTGAACAAGACTCCGTATGAGATACTCACCGGGAACAAGCCCAATCTCAAGTACTTCGAGGTGTTCGGGTGTAAGTGTTTCATTCTCAAGAAAGGTGTTCGTTTGTCTAAATTCGAGGCTAGAGCTCATGAGGGCATATTTGCTGGTTATGCTACAAACTCTCATGCTTACCGTGTTCTCAACAAGTCCAACGGACTCATTGAGGAGACGTGTAACGTGGAGTTTGACAAAAATAATGGCTCCCAAGTGGAGCAAAGTGGTACTTGTGATGTAGGTGATGAAATTCCTCCCCAAGCCATAAGATGAATGGGTATTGGTCATATTCTACCCATTGAGGAACCCCTTGTGGCCGAAGGAGAAGGATAATGCTCCACTCCAATGGAGCCTTCACCTACTCAAGACCCACACGCTTCCGAAGAACAAAGGGTAGGCCATCAACCTCAGGAACAAGACCAAGGGCAAGATCAATATCAAGATGATGGTGAACCTCCAAACGATGCCCAAGGTCAAGTTCTCCCCTTCGAGAAAGTTCAAGATCATGAGCAAGCTCAATATCAAGAACAAGCTCATGACGACGCTCAAGATGATCAAGTGAACCCTCCTCCTTCCACATCTGAGGAGGAATTAGAGCGTCGTGCCGTGAAGATTGCTTCCAAACTCACCACCAAAGGTCATCTCATGGAGAATGTGGTTGGAAACCTAAGAAAGGGGGTAAGCACTCGTAGACAATTAGCAAACTATTGTGAACATCACGCGTTTGTCTCTTGTGTTGAACCCCAGAAGGTCTATGCGGCGCTCGAAGACTCGGATTGGCTCAATGCCATGCATGAAGAACTCAATAACTTCAAGTACAACAAGGTGTGGAGATTGGTGCCAAGGCCTTCGGGGAACCATAACATCATTGGAACCAAGTGGATCTTCAAGAACAAGCAAGATGCTCATGGGAACATCATTCGCAACAAGGCAAGATTGGTAGCACAAGGCTACTCCCAAGTCGAGGGTATCGACTACGGTGAAACCTTTGCTCCCGTTGCTCGTCTTGAATCCATACGTTTGTTGATTGCTTATGCTTCCCATCACAACTTTAAGTTGCAACAAATGGATGTGAAAAGTGCTTTTCTTAATGGTCCTATTAATGAGTTGGTCTATGTCAAGCAACCCCCCGGGTTCGAGGATCCCTACTTCCCGGATCATGTGTATCAACTCGATAAGGCACTCTATGGCCTTAAACAAGCCCCACGTGCGTGGTATGACCGCCTTACCGAGTTGTTACAAGATCGTGGATTTGAAGTGGGGCTAATCGATCCCACTCTTTTTACTAAGAAGGTCAAAGGGGAGTTGTTTGTATGCCAACTATATGTTGATGACATTATCTTTGGTTCCCCTAACAAAGCTTTCAATGAGGAATTTGCCGCTCTCATGACCTCCAAGTTCAAGATGTCTTCGATGGGAGAGTTGAAGTTCTTCCTTGGTTTTGACATCAAACAAAGAAGAGAAGGAACCTTCATCAACCAAGCCAAATACACTCAAGACATGCTAAAAAGATTCAAGCTAAGTGATGTCAAGCCGGCTACTACTCCAATGCCCACCAAGTGCCAACTTGACATTGATCCCAATGGTAAAGCGGTGGATCAAAAGGTATATCGCTCCATTATTGGCTCCTTGATTTACCTTTGTGCATCTAGACCGGATATCATGTTGAGTGTGGGGATGTGTGCACGGTTTCAAGCCGCACCGAAGGAAAGTCACTATGTGGCGGTCAAGCGAATCTTTCGATATTTGGCTCATACCCCAAACTTTGGCTTATGGTACCCAAGAGGGGAAAACTTCAAGCTTGAAGAATTTACAGATTCCGATTGGGCGGGAGACAAAGTGGATAGGAAGTCCACTTCCGGAGGGTGCCAGTTTCTTGGGTGCTCTTTGGTGAGTTGGTCTTCCAAAAAGCAAAGTTGTGTGTCTCTCTCGTCCACCGAAGCGGAATATGTGGTGGACGGTAGTTGTTGTGCACAATTTTTATGGATGAGGCAAACTTTAAAGGAATACGGTGTCATTTGTGACAAAATGCCTCTTTGGTGTGACAACGAAAGAGCCATCAAGATTTCTCTCAACCCGGTGCAACACTTCAAGACGAAGCATATTGAGATTCGGTATCATTTCATCCGGGATCACATTAGGCGAGGGGAGATCGAGCTCAAGTATGTCAACACTCATGATAACCTTGCAGATATTTTCACGAAACCCTTGGATGAAGCAAGATTTCGCGAGCTAAGGCATGAGCTAAATATCATTGATTCGAGCAATGTGACTTGAACCCTTGCACACCCCACCACACTCTACATGTTGTCTAGTTTAGATGTAGGCATGGACATAGGGGGAGTGTTGTTCTCTCAATGAACTCTCCGTCCCCCCATTATGCATAAATTGATCGAGTCTTTCACTTTAACCATATTTGTATGGTACTAGTGCTTCAAGGACGAGTTGTGATCATGGGCCCAAGGATAATTCTTCGCGGTGCCATACCAATTGACTCAAACATAGGTGGCTCCGGCCACCGCCCTCTCTTGAGAGAGGCCAGAGCTCGCTCTTCTCGTGTGGTTGTTTTGAAAGAGTGGGTTCTGAGCCGTTGTTAGTGTGTGTGTTGCCTTGTTGGTTTTCTCTTTCTCTTGGCCTTGCTTTCTCGTTTCTTTGGTGCTTTAGCCGTTTGTTTAGAAGTCGTTTGGTTGCTGAGCGGTACTACCGCTGGTGGCGAGCGGTACTACCGCCCTCCAGCGCAGTACTACTGCTGTGAGGCGCGGGCAGGGGTTATATCGGGGGCAGGGGGGTTTCTTCTCCCCCATACCCATTCACACGCCCCCTTGCTCTGTTCCTTTCTCTCCAGCAACCGGCTCCACGGGAGGGCTCCAGCGGATCTCCCTCTCCGGGGCGTTCCTCTCCATTTCCTTTGGTGGATACGATCCCCACCTTGTCCTCTTGCCATGGATGCCGGTATTGCCCCCGCTCCCTATTTCTTCTTGTCTAGATTTCCAATCTAGCATCTTAGGGGCAATAGCAGTTGCATCTCTAGATTTTTGGCCAGATCTAGGCTTGAGTAGGATGGAGAATGCTTCTAGACAGTTTGGATTGGTGTTTGGTTGGAGTATTTTTGAATTTGGTAGGACGGTAGTACCGGATCTGAACACGGCAGTTGGAAACTGATGTTTCCCCGTCTCAAGCGGTACTACTGCTCTCTCCAGAGCGGTACTACCACTTGGAGCGGTACTACCACTCGCGGGTCGCGGTACTACCGCCCTCTACCAGTTTCCACCATACTCTTACCTCTCAGTGATCTTTTGCTCGTATTTTGTGGCTTATGATCGTTCTTTCTGGTTGTTTGCGTGTTCTTGTGTGTGGTTCCAGGTAATGAGGTTCCTGAGCATCAGGCTCGTCGTGTTAACCCCGGTCGTGCCACGTCCAAGCGCTACCGCACCACTGAGTCTGCCGGAGGTTCTTCAAGTGCTCCACCTCCACCTCAACTCACGAAGAAGCCTGGTGTCAAGCCGAAGCCAGGCAAAACCATGCCAGAAATGCCGCCCAAGGAGTTCTAGGCAAGGCATCGCCGCAACCCGTATGAGGCGGACCAAGATCCCACTTTAGTCAACCATCCGTTCTGGAATAGGTTCCAGTTTGCCATCTTCTTTGATGTTCTCAAAGCTAAGAAGAACCTCTTTGTCAATGTGCACTCCATCGACACCGACCATATGGAGAAGGATCCTGAATACTTTGGTGAAGCTCTTCAGATGTGCACTCAACTGAACATTCTTGGGGTCATGCAATTCAACAAAGATTATGATGCTGATATTGTGGCCCAATTCTATGCCACGGTCCATCTCGGGACTGATGAGGACAGGACACTGACTTGGATGACAAATGGCAAGTTGCTTTCAGTCAAGTGGAAAGCTTTCATGGAGTTGATTGGGGTGCAAGATCTAGGTCTTGAGTCTCCTATCGGTTTTTGTCCACACCGCCACACCAACGCCACTCACAAGCAAGCTCTATGACCATACTGCACTTTGAGGATCAACCCTGAGACGAAGAGGAAACTTATGAGCTGCCTGCCTATCTGGATATCCTTCACCGTGTCTTCAGAGAGACTCTTTTCCCTCGTATCGGGAATCTGGATATGGTTCACTCCTATCTCGTGGACATGCTTCTCTTCTGCCAGCATCAAAAGGGATAGAACACTGGAGAGTCCCTGGATATCTCTCATGTGATGTGGTCTGAGCTGTTATCTGCTATCTCCGAGCGCAAGTGCCCGATTTATGGTCCGTTCATCATGCTGCTTATTGAGAAGGCCTGGGCTTGTGTCTATCCCCAGGTGTTGCTGGAGACTGGAGAGTTGGTCTCTCACGACATCAAGCGTCTGAGGAAGAAGGATAACTGGGGCACTCAGGCCCCTAAGACTGGAGTTCCTTCATCTGTTACTGCCATGGAGACCGAGGAGGAGACTGGGGCTGAGGCTGAGGATGATGATGATGACTACGTGCCTTCTGAGGCTGAGCCCTCTTGGGCAAAGAAGCTCAAGCTCAAGATGAAGAAGCTGTTCTGCATGGAGTCTCACGGTCAGTACATGACTCATGTGGCTGAGAAGAAGGCCCGAGGTCGCCACAAGGAGCCCATGCGTCAGTTGGGTGCTACAGTTATCAATGGATATGAGGACCAGCTTATTGAGGAGGAGGAGTGGATTCAGCAGCACTGCCCGTGGACTGATTCTGATGCCGAGCACTTCCCGACTGACGACGATGGCGTAGATGATCCAGCGGAGATCTGATATGTGTGTCCCTCCTTTGCTATCACCTGGAGCCGTAGCAACACTCCCTCTCCTTTTTGGTGTCTCGATGCCAAAGGGGGAGAGAGTTTAGGGATTTGTGCTTTGTGTCTTCCGTCTTCTGTGTTTGTGTTTTCCTCGCTATTTGCTTGGTTTGGTTTGTGTCAGTGAGACCTAAGTTCCATTCATATCGTGTGAGACATATGCTACCTTATCTTTCCAATATCATTATCTATGTCACTATCTAGCTTATGAGTTGCTTGCTTATCCTGTTAAGTTATCTTATCTATGCTTCTCTCATATACCCTGCTTAGGTGGTTGGTCTCTAAAATGTAGGGGGAGCGTTGATCCTAGTATGTGTGCCGTGCAGTCCAAAGCACTTATCTAGATAGCACACATCTAGGGGGAGCTCATCTACATTTTAGGACGGTGGGGTTTTTGCGCTTGTCATATATCTCTCATGTGGTGCAAATCCCGTATTGTCATCAATCCACCAAAAAGGGGGAGATTGTAAGGGCATATTTATCCCCAAGATGTTTTGGTGATTGATGACAATGCTTGTGCAGACTAATCGTGTGTGTTAAGTTCTTTCAGAGATTCATCCATTGGCACGAGACGATTACCTCCCCTCGGTGTTTTATTCAAGACGGTGTAGCTCCTTCGTTTCGTTGTTGGTGGACTAGTTTCATAGGAGTCACCGATCTATCAAGAGGGGATCCGCTTTGGTAAGGCTAGGGTGGAATCAACACGTACACATCCATATCACACCCGATGTTTTCCTTCCACTTCGTTGGAGCTGCCTTTTCCCCTGTGTCTGCCTTATCCTGCCCCAGCGGTAGTACCGCGGCCACAGCGGTAGTACTGCCGAAGCTCTCAAGTGGTAGTATCGCTCCCAGAGCAGTAGTACCGCTCCCCAAGCGGTAGTACCACTTGTGGTCTTCGGCTGTAGTACCGTAGTGGTTCCGGGCTACTACCGCCTCGATTCGAGACCGGTGTTTTTCGTGTCGGGTTTTACGGTACTAAGTGCGGTAGTAGTAGCGGTAGTACCGCTCCAAGCGGTAGTACCGCGCCTACTCCCACGGTAGTACCGCTCTGGGGCCAGAACCCTGACCTCCTCGTCAGTGCGGCAGTACCGCTGGGTGAGAGCGGTAGTACCGCCCTCAGTGGTAGTACCGCCCTGCCCAAGCGGTAGTACCGCTCTGTGCGTGGTTGTTCAGTGGGGTAACGGTTGGATTGGTTCCCCCACTATATAAAGGTGTCTTCTTCCCCAAAGTTGACCTACCTCTTTCCCCCAAAGCTCCATTGTTGCTCCAAGCTCCATTTTCGCCCGATCTCTCTCCGTAGCCAATCAAACTTGTTGATTTTCTTGGGATTGGTTGAGAAGGCCCGGATCTACACTTCCACCAAGAGAAATTTGATTCCCCCCACTTATCCCTAGCGGATCTTGTTACTCTTGGGTGTTGAGCACCCTAGACGGTTGAGGTCACCTCGAAGCCATACTCCATTATGGTGAAGCTTCGTGGTGTTGTTGGGAGCCTCCAAGTGTTGTGGAGATAGCCCCAATCTTGTTTGTAAAGGTTCGGTCACCGCCTTCAAGGGCACCAATAGTGGAATCATGGCATCTCGCATTGTGTGAGGGCGTGAGGAGATTACGGTGGCCCTAGTGGCTTCTTGGGGAGCATTGTGCCTCCACACTGCTCTAACGGAGACGTACTTCCCCTTAAAAGGAAGGAACTTTGGTAACACATCCTCGTCTCCACCGGCTCCACTCTTGGTTATCTCGTGCCTTTACTTTTGCAAGCTTACTTGTGTTGTATCTATTGCTTGCTTGTGTGCTAGTTGTATTTGCACCATATAGGCTGTCCACGTAGTTGCACATCTAGACAACCTATTTCGTTGCAAGGTTTAAATTGTTAAAGAAAAGTCTAAAAATTGTTAGTTGCCTATTCACCCCCCCCCCTCTAGTCAACCATATCGATCCTTTCACTTCAGCATCACAATCTTCAAGGGTATGAAGATGCACTCCCCTCTCTATCGTTGCTAGTCTCTCCATAGATTGATCTTGGTGATGTGTAGAATTTTTTTTAATTTCTGCAACGATCCCCAACAGTGGTATCAGAGCTAGGTCTATTGCGTAGATTCTATGCACGAGTAAAACACAAGTAGTTGTGGGCGTAGATTTTGTTCAATATTCTTACCGTTACTAGTCCTATCTTGTTTCGACGGTATTGTGGGATGAAGAGGCCCGGACCGACCTTACACGTACGCTTACATGAGACAGGTTCTACTGACTGACATGCACTTGTTGCATAAGGTGGCTAGCGGGTGCCAGCCTCTCTCACTTTAGTCGGATCGGGTTCGATGAAAAGGGTCCTTATGAAGGGTAAATAGCAATTGGCATATCACGTTGTGGTTTTGGCGTAGGTAAGAAACATTCTTGCTAGAAACCTATAGCAGCCACATAAAAACTTGCAACAACAATTAGAGGACGTCTAACTTGTTTTTGCAGCATATGCCGTGTGATGTGATATGGCCAAGAAGGATGTGATGAATGAAATATATGTGATGTATGAGATTGATCATATTCTTGTAATAGGAATCACGACTTGCATGTCGATGAGTATGACAACCGGCAAGAGCCATAGGACTTGTCTTTAATTATTGTATGACCTGCGTGTCACTGAATAACGCCATGTAATTACTTTACTTCATTGCTAAACCGTTAGTTATAGTAGTAGAAGTAATCAGTTGGCGAGACAACTTCATGGATACACGATGATGGAGATCATGATGATGGAGATCATGGTGTCATGTCGGTGACGATGATGATCATGGAGCCCCGAAGATGGAGATCAAAAGGAGCAAAATGATATTGGCCATATCATGTCACTATTTGATTGCATGTGATGTTTATCATGTTTATGCATCTTATTTGCTTAGAACGACGGTAGTAAATAAGATGATCCCTCATAATAATTTCAAGAAAGTGTTCCCCCTAACTGTGCGCCGTTGCGAAAGTTCGTTGTTTCGAAGCACCACATGATGATCGGGTGTGATAGATTCTAACGTTCACATACAATGGGTGTAAGCCAGATTTACACACGCGAAACACTTAGGTTGACTTGACGAGCCTAGCATGTACAAACATGGCCTCGGAACACAAGAGACCGAAAGGTCGAAATGAGTCGTATAGTGGATACGATCAACATGAAGATGTTCACCGATGATGACTAGTCCATCTCACGTGATGATCGGACATGGCCTAGTTGACTCGGATCATGTATCACTTAGATAACTAGAGGGATGTCTATCTGAGTGGGAGTTCATAAGATGAACTTAATGATCCTGAACATAGTCAAAAGGTCTTTGCAAATTATGTTGTAACTCAAGTTTTAGTTCTACTGTTTTAGATATGTTCCTAGAGAAAATTTAGTTGAAAGTTGATAGTAGCAATTATGTGGACTGGGTCCTGTAAGTGCATGTAGTGCCACCCCTAGTTGGTTTTGGAGTATTGACGACAAAGTTGGTTGAGGGACTAATGCGTTTGTGAGAATTGCAGGATAACGCAGGTTGTGTCCCTCATTGATTCGGTTTACCTACCGGAGATGACCCCTAAAAATGTATGAAGACATTGAAGACAATGGTGGTATGTGAAGATATTCACATTGAAGACTATGACATGAGAAGACATTGAGCGAAGACTATGGAGCGCGAAGACTGTGTTGTTTCATTGTTTCCTTTTCTTCTGTGTTGAGTCATAGGAACCATCGTACTGTTAAGTCGGGTCCAAGTGAACAAAGTCAGAGTGACTGAAGTGATGCTCAACCCAAATCCAATGTCTTCGAGCGAAGACAATGAGAGCAAATCTTATCCAGAGCTGGATGAGTCAGCTTTGCTTGTAGCCCAAGTAAAGTTGCCGCGTGTGTTTGAAATCTGACCGTTGGAACACGTGTCAGTTCCTTAGTGACCCAGGGTCATTTCGAACATATCAGGTCGGGTTGCCTTGTGGCTATAAATAGCTCACCCCCTACACCATAAATTGGTGGCTGCTCAGAGTTAGTTTACGGCTTTTGTCGTTTTGAGAGCAACCCACCTCGAAGCCTTTGAGAGAGAAATCCTTGCGAGGACAAAGTCCAAACACCCAGAGCCAAAGAGTGTTAGGCATCACTGAAGTCTTTCTGTCTGTGTGACCTAAAGACTTATTACACTTGAGGACTGTGTATCCTCCAGCCGGTTAGGCGTCGTGTTCTGAGCATCCAAGAGTCATTGTGGATTGCCGGTGAACAAATTCTGTGAAGGTTCGGAAGTCTACCTTGAAGACTTACCAGAGTGATTGGGCGAGGACTGTGTGTCCTTAGATCAAGGGGAATAAGGTAAAGACGCATTCTTCTGAGTTGAATCTCAGCCTCCCTAACTAGACGTACAGTTGTCACAGCAACTGGAATTGGTCCAACAAATCATGTGTCTTCAACAAGTGACTGGTTCTATCCTTTCCCTCCCTTTACCTTGAGTTTGTCTTCGTGAAGTCATTGCTTATTTGTCTTATCTGTTTGACTTCATTGCTTGACTACTATCGTTGATTGGCTTCATACTATCTTCCATCCTGATCCTTACTACCTAGCTGTTATTAGTCTTTGTATGTTCACATTATTGCATACTTGACTATGGCTTGCTTGTTGTAGTTTATCTTCCGCTGCATATCAATTAGGTCATTTCTATTGCTTATCTTCGAAACTTTCATGTTTTGAAGACTTTGATAAAAATCGCCTATTCACCCCCCCTCTAGTCGATAACTAGCACTTTCAATTGGTATCAGAGCAAGGTACTCCCTTGTTCTGTGTGATTCGGTTTAACCACCTGGAGTTTAGCTATGTCGACTGCAGGGATAATCAAAGTCTCCACTGCTTGTCCCGTGTTCGATGGAACTGAATATCCCTACTGGAAGAATAAGATGCGCATGCATCTTGAAGCCATTGATGTCGACCTCTGGTATGTCGTCAAGAACGGCGTTCCCAAAACTGGTGAAGGTGTCACCCCTACTGATGTCAAGAAGTTCATTCAACTGGACTCCACTGCAAAGAACATCATCTGTGGTCATCTGGCCAAAGGACAGTATGGCCGTGTGAGTGCTCTGGAAACGTCAAAGCTAGTCTGGGACTGGCTATCCAAGGTCAACGAAGGCGTCTCTACACAGAGAGACCAGAGGATCAGTGTTCTTCGCAATCTCTTCAACCGCTTCAAGAGAAACGACAATGAAAATGTCCAGCTCATGTTTGATCGCCTCACCGACATCACAAATGAGCTTCAGCCTCTTGGCGCCACTGAGATTACCAAGCATGAAATCGTCAAGACACTACTGAGATCACTTGACAGCTCCTTTGACACCCTTGCCCTCATGATACAAGAACGCCCTGACTTGAAGACACTCGATCCGTCTGATATACTTGAGAGGCTCAACACACATGAGTTCCAGCTTTCTGAGAAAAGAGATATCTATGGTCCCAATTATGGCCGAACTCGCGCCTTGAAGGCAAAAGTTGTTTCCTCACCTGAAGAAGAATCTGACTGCGGTTCTGATGATCCTGAAGACATTGGAAAGGAACTTGCCATGCTTGTGAAGAAGTTCCAGAAGTTCACCAAGAAGAAAGGCTTTAGAAAATCTTCACGATCCAGCTCAAGGAATGATGAAGCTTCCACTCATGACAACAAGAAGAGAACATGTCACAAGTGCAAGAAACCTGGACACTATATCTCTGAGTGTCCACAGTGGGACAATGAGAAGAAGAAGAAGAAGAGCAAGGAATATGATTATGATGACAAGAAGAAGAAGAAATCTTCAAAGTCTTCTTCTAAGTCCTCACCAAGGTCTTTATCACATAAGAAGAGCTCATCTGGCAAGGCTCGTGCTTTTGTTGGCAAGGAAATGGATTCAGAAGAGGAGTCTGCTTCTGAGGAGGTGGAGTCTGAAGAAGAGTCTGACCCTGACATTGCAAGTCTGGCTCTAGCCACAGCCTATGTTGCCAAGTCCATCTTCAACACTGAAGACAATGACTTCCACACCAACGCTGAAGTTGATGACATGGACGATCCTGCTCCCACCTACTGCTTCATGGCACGTGGTGCCAAGGTAAAATCATGTGATGCTTACTTTCAAACATAAAGTGAAGATGACTCTGATTGTGAATCCAAACCCAGCTACAAAACACTTGCTGAAATTGCTACTGAACAACAAAGGGCTATGGAACATACTCAAAAACTGTTAGACAAAAGCGATGACCTCTTAGACGTGGAAATGACACATTCACAGTCCTTAGTAGAAGACATAAAAAATCTTCATGCTAAGTACCAAGAACTTGAAAGTCTTCATGAGACGCTCTCAACCACATATGAAAAGCTCTCCTATGATATCTTCAAAGGAAGCAAGAGCTTGAGAAATTGAAAGCGACTCATGAAGATCTTCAAAAAGAGAATGAGTCATTTCGCGCTCAACAGATCAGTTCTGCTCAGGATGGATTTGAACCACCATGCTTAAAATGCATTGAGCGTGATAACACTACCTCTGTTGCTGAATGTTCCAATGCCGCTGTTGTTGCATTGTCTTCAACTACTGATGTGGAAACTAACCCCTCAACGGAGGATACCACTGATATTGCTGATGAAAATGCTAGGTTGAAGACATTGCTTGAAACAGGGATGTATAAAAGTTTGAAAGGACATCAGACACTTTGTGATGTCCTCAAAAAGCAGATTCTGAACCGAAACCCTAGGAAAGAGGGTGTTGGGTTCGAGAGGAAAATGAATGCTGATGGTTCCTACTGGAAGCCTGAGCAGTATCCCAAAACCACATGGGTTGCTGCAAAGGAACCTTCAGTGGATCCATCCACTTTATCTGGCTTTACCTGTGCTAATCCTATTATCATTGATGAATCCTTTGATGCAAACTATAAACTGTTCAAAAATCAGAATGGTGAAGTGTTTGCCAGGTATATTGGTACTAACTACTGGAATGGACCACCTATGAAGAAGATCTGGGTTCCCAAAAGCTGTCTTGAGAATCTTCCAGTGAATGTCATCATGACACCACCAGGGAAGAAGACAAACCCCAGACCAAAGGCATCATATGGTTCAACGGCTTCATACGAATACAGGACTCACTTGAGTCACCCTAACGCCAATGTTTTGCAGGGAAATCGTACTGAAACTTATGAATATGAACGTGTGTCCTCAAACCGCCATGTTCATAGGACTAAGAACTTTTCTGCTTATTCATATGAGTATCATTCATCTCCTGCAAGGCTATTTGCTAGGGCTTCAAAGCCGAAATTCTCAGATGCTGCACTTAGACTCATTGCTTCTAAGCCACCCCTGAAGATGTGGGTGGTGAAGAAGAATTAACTCTCTTTTGCAGAATATGGTCTCTAGCCAGTAATCAAAGGTGTCCGATACCATTGTTGGGGACCTAAAACACATTAAGGGGCGCATGATAAAATGACTTACTATGTATTCCACATATGAATCGCTTACCTGTCATACTGTGTGTTCTAACCTTGATCTAAGTTGTGATAATCCTAGTGTGCGTCAAATGCTTATGCTTCACAACATACCTTGTGAAGCCTATCCTCCTAACTGCACTATAGGGTATGACACCTCGTGCTTCAGAATGGATTATGGACATCGGATGCACTAATCATATGACTGGTGATCGAAGTCTTCTCATGGACTCAACCTTACGTCCATCCGACAAGAGTCAAATCACATTTGCTGACACTGGTAAAAGCAAGGTATTGGATCTAGGTAGAGTTGCAATCTCAAAGGATCAACTCATGGATAAAGTGATGCTTGTTGAATCCCTTGGGTTCAACTTAATGTCTGTCTCAATGCTTTGTGACTTGGAAAATATCGTTGCCTTGTACTAATGGAATCTGACAAGTCTCTAGTCTTTGAAGGGTATAGGAAAGATGATCTATACATGGTAGATTTCTCAGCAGGTCCACAACTTGCCGTATGTCTTCTTGCAAAAGCTTCAGAATGATGGTTGTGGCATCGGAGGCTGGGGCATGCTGGCATGAGGAACTTACACACACTCGTCAAGAAGAAGCATGTCATAGGCATCGAAGGTGTCAAGTCAAGAAAGATCATTTGTGTGGTGCCTGCGAAGCTGGAAAGATGACTAGGGCGAAGCACCCCTCGAAGACAATCATGACGACATCTCAACCCTTCGAGCTGTTACACATGGACTTATTTGGCCCTACTCACTACTCTACCCTCACAACAACAGCTTGTCTCTATGGTTTCGTCATTGTTGATGACTACTCAAGATATACATGGGTGCACATAATTCTCTACAAGACTGAAGTACAAGATGTCTTCAGACGATTCGCCAATCGAGCCATGAACAATTATGGCGTCAAGATCAAGCATATCAGAAGTGATAACGGCACTGAATTCAAGAATACCGGGCTTGATCTTTATCTGGATACAATGGGAATCACTCATGAGTTTTCTGCTCCATACACACCTCAGCAAAATGGCATTGTGGAGCGCAAGAACAGAACCCTCATTGAGATGGCTCGAACAATGCTCGATGAGTACAAGACACCAAGAAAGTTCTGGCCTGAAGCTATTGATACAGTATGTCACATCATCAACCGTGTTTACATCCACAAGCTTCTGAGCAAAACATCCTATGAGCTCCTTACTGGCAAGAAGCCAAATGTCAGCTACTTCAGAGTCTTTGGTGCTAGGTGCTGGATCAAGGATCCCCATCACAAGTCAAAATTTGCACCTAAAGCTCACGAAGGCTTCATGCTCGGTTATGGAAAGGACTCGCACTCTTACAGAGTCTTCAGCCTCTTTCACTACAAAATCGTTGAAACTGTGGACGTGCGATTTGATGAAACCAATGGTTCACAACGAGAGCTCCTGCCAAGCACATTAGATGAAGCTCCTCCCAGCGAATCTATCAAGCTGATGGGAACTGGTGAAATCATGCCTTCTGAAGCACAGCCTGAAGAGGAACTTATCATTTCTGCACCAAACCAACCTGAAGACAATGCTCAGACTGAAGACAATCCTACCAATGATGACAATGATCAGCATGAGCAAGGTCTTAGTCCAGTTCATCCTCGTGTTGCAAATGAAGTACAAATTGAGAAGATAATTGATAGCATCAATGCACCTGGTCCACTTACTCGCTCAAGAGCAACATAGTTAGCAAATTTCTGTGGGCATTTTTCATTTGTGTTAATATCAGAACCCAAGAAAGTTGTTGAAGCCTTTATGGAACCTGAATGGATTCAAGCCATGCAAGAAGAACTTCACCAGTTCAAGCTGAAAAATGTTTGGGAACTTGTCAAGCGCCCTGACCCTCACAAGCATAACATTATTGGCACTAAATGGATATATCGAAACAAGCAAGATGAGCATGGTCAAGTCGTCAGAAACAAAGCACGTCTTGTGGCTCAAGGATATACTCAAGTTGAAGGAATTGACTTCGATGAAACATTTGCTCATGTAGCAAGGCTTGAAGCTATTCGCATACTGCTAGCCTATGCTAATCACCACAACATCTTGCTATATCAAATGGATGTGAAGAGTGCATTCCTCAAAGGCAAGATTGAAGAAGAAGTGTACGTTGCTCAACCACCTGGCTTTGAAGATCCAAAACATCTTGATATGGTGTACAAACTAAACAAAGCACTATATGGCCTCAAACAAGCTCCTCGCGCTTGGTATGATACGATGAAAGACTTCCTGAAGAGCAAAGGCTTCAAACCTGGATCCCTCGATCCCACACTCTTCACGAAGACATATGATGGTGAACTATTTGTGTGCCAAATATATGTGGATGACATTATCTTCGGCTGCACCAACCAGAAGTATAGTGATGAGTTTGGATACATGATGCAAGAGCAATATCAGATGTCCATGATGGGTGAGCTGAAGTTCTTCCTTGGTCTTTAAATTCGTCAGCAAAGGAATGGCATCTTCATATCTCAAGAAAAATATCTCAAAGACTGACTGAAGAAGTTTGGAATGCAAGATTGCAAAGGTTACACGACGCCAATGCCAGCCAAACACCATCTTGGTCCCGATGACAATGGTAAAGAGTTTGATCAAAAGGTATACCGCTCCATGATTGGTTCCTTACTTTACCTATGTGCATCTAGGCCAGATAGTATGCTTAGTGTTTGCATGTGTGCTCGATTCCAAGCGGCACCAAAGGAATCACATCACTTAGCTGTGAAGCGAATTCTTAGATATTTGGCATACACCACAACGCTCGGATTATGGTATCCAAAGGGCTCAAGATTTGATCTGGTTGGATTCTCGGATGCTGATTATGCTGGTGACAAGGTCGATCGCAAGTCTACATCAGGCACATGTCACTTTCTGGGACGATCACTTGTCTATTGGTCTTCAAAGAAGCAAAACTGTGTATCACTCTCAACTGCTGAATCCGAATACATTGTTGCTGGATCTTGCTGCGCTCAGCTTCTGTGGATGAAGCAAACTCTCAAGGACTATGGCATCAATCTGAAACAAGTCCCTCTCTTCTGCGACAACGAAAGCGCTATCAAGATTGCCAACAATCCAGTCCAGCACTCGAAGACAAAGCACATTGAAATTCATCATCACTTTCTCAGAGATCATGTCATGAAGAAAGATATTGACATCATTCACGTCAACACTGAAGAGCAACTGGCAGATATCTTCACAAAGCCCTTGGATGAGAAAAGGTTTTGCAAGTTACGGTGTGAGCTAAATATCTTGGAATCCTCAAATGTCCTATGATCAGGCACACATCCTAACACTTATGCATGTTGATGACTTAGATGTGCAACACACGAAGTAAAGTATATCTTCAATCAATGAAGACTTACATTCTGAGTGTGAATACATTAACATGGAATTTGACTTTGGAGCGCCACGATAATTGTGCATCGTGTCTGGGTCTAATACTTCCTATACGGTGGGTAACGCCACCACCAAATTTCTTAGTTTGAAGTGTTTCACTCATGGCGTTATTGTTGAATATCTTCGCATTTGGTTTGTCTTCAACTTTCAACTTATCTTCATGATTTACTTCACTATGTTGATTTGATTGCTTTCTCATATATATATATATACTAGTATTCTGTCCTCTACAGCATTCACTTACAGCTATGTCTTCATTTGTGAATCTTTTGAACTAAGTGAATGTGATCGGACCCTAATCTCTCTATGCTTTCTATCTCAAACTCCATCTATCCAAATCATATGCATTCTATTGAAACTGTCAAATGTCTTCTCTGCATCCTTGTCAGCAGAAGACACAGAGACAAACATCAAGTCCTTTTAAATGATTCATCTTTATTGTTGAAATCTGGAGAAGCCGGAACAACCATCTGACAAACTTGGCGGGTGTGGGAACATGGGACAAC
The DNA here is from genome assembly GCF_018294505.1 of Triticum aestivum. Lineage (NCBI taxonomy): Eukaryota > Viridiplantae > Streptophyta > Magnoliopsida > Poales > Poaceae > Triticum > Triticum aestivum. The sequence goes on from NC_057813.1 coordinate 649,095,203, forward strand.
TCTGAGTATGTTGCATGCTTGCCATGTGTCCCACGGATGTGAACAGGCAGGGGCACCTGCGTAATTGCGCTATGCCGCACACCTACTTATAAATATGTGTCCCCTGCGGTCAAGAAAACCTTCTTCCACCTCTCCACCTCGTCAAAACCCTAGCGCCACCGCTAGCTCTCGACGACGCCGGCGACGAAGCGCTTAGCTGTCGCGACTTCTCCGACGCCGTCCTCACACCGGCCGCGGGCATCGTCCTCTCCGCCGTCGCCGTAGGTGTCCTCCGTCGCCAAGTTAGGGCACGGTGGATTGAACTACTCGGTCTCCTATTCATCCCATCTAGCAGTTCTTCGTGTGGTAAATATAACTCTATTTTTACCATCTTTTTGATCCTCAATGATTCATCCTATTTACCAAAATTGGTTTCTGTCTACACAATGTTAGATCTATTCTGTCTGCATCTCATACTGCCTAGTATATTCACTTAAGCTTCATATATAGTTAGATTCCTCACTTGTACTTATTCACGGATTCGTACAAATCTGGAACCAACTCTCAACATATAAGTGAATGTCTTCGCAACATGAGGTCAATGTCTTCAAACTGATTTATCTTCAAAATCTTCTGAGAATGCATATGACCTCTTCCCCTTCCCTCGCATCTCTAATGATGTCACAGGTACATGTCCGTGGGAGAATCCCTTGGTTCTCATAGTCTGCATTCGTTTGCAGAATTCTTACAGCAACACATTAACTCTCCTGAAGCTAGTTCCTGTTTGACCAGCAAGCGAAAGCCCTTGAAGCCTTTGAACATATTGAAGCCATTCAGTTTGAAGTTCATGGCTGCAGAGAAATCAGTAAGGAAGGGTGGCAGACAGCGTCGAGGGGGAACATCAAAAGATTTGCCTGATGACCTCGCAGAAATCTACAAGACAGATCCTGAAGAGGATTATAATCAGCGCAAGACCCGAATCCAATGGACTCAACGCTATTGGGCTGAACAATGGTTCAAGTACAAGTTTGTGACCCAGGAGTACGCTGAGAAAAATGCTATCAAAAGTCCTTGGGGTGATATTCTCTATCGAGGCCTTCCCCCCAAGAACAAAGCTGAAGCTATTGCACAGGAATTCTATCCTTGTATGGTCCGTGGACCACAGCCTGAAAATGCTGATCCATCATCATTGCTCTGGTGTCGTGACGATAATCTCTTCAAGCGCAACTTCCAGTATGCAAAGGCATCGGCAAAGGAAAACAAGAAGTCATGGGGATTAGACTTCAATCCTGGTCCCTCTGCTCCCCGTGATGACGGCACACGTGAAGCGGAAGAAAATGAAATCGGCCCCTTCATGAACCTTGATGGCCTCATCTCATACATCTTGGTACAAGGTGCCAAAGTGGATCATTCTGATAATGATGCTGATACGGATGAAGCCCCAGCTCCTCCTCCAAGGCCACAGAAGCCAAAGAAAATTAAGGCTTCACAATCAGCTGCACCTCCAAAAGCGTCACGTGTGAAGCCACTGGCCACTGCACCTCCTGAAGACAGTGTGCAGTCTGAAGATCTTTCACGCATCTCCAAGAAGACGGAGAAGACAAAGAAAATCATCAAGAGTACTGATCAGACATTGACTCTTGCTGCCATTCTGCGTGAAGAGCACATTGATCTGTCTAGCGATGACGATCTTGCAGATGATGCTCTTGAGCAACTGATCAAGAGCAAGGAAGAAGCAGAGATCTTCAATAATTTGCCTCTCTTTGACGTGGCAATCATTCATAACTTCATTGATGAGTGGTTTGACACACCAAATCTCAGCTTTGATGACTTGCAACTTCCCATTGGCCTCAGCGTCTCCTTCAATGGCGCTTTTGCTTCTGAGTTAGCTATTGCTCAGCCATCGTCGAACTGAAGCACAAGATTGACTATCAAAAGGCTTAGTTCAAGAAGCATGTGGCCAAGCTCAGCGTGCAAGATGTCAAAAACTTCAAGATCATGCTGCACGAGCTCAAAGAAGCCTTTCACAAGAAGCGTGAAGAAGCTCGAGGCTCTCGTGAGCGCATGAAGAGTCTGGCTGACAAGTGTGTGCTAGCCTACAATGAGGCTGAGAAGCGCAAAGCTCTTGGTCGTCCTGGCATCGACCCCGGGATGGCTGCAAAGAAGAAGAAGCTATCGACTGTCCAACCTGCACCTTCAAGGCAGGATGAACCTCGCATAGTCTTCCCAAGCAGCATGACTGGCTCGAAGCCAAAAGCCATGTCAACCGCTTCAGAACAGAAGAAGACAAGGGCTGCAGAGGCTGAAGCAAGAAAAAGGAAACCCTCAGAAGCCTTTGGTGCTGCTCCCTCCAAGAAGAAGCGCAAAACCAAGAAGAATCGGGCTGCTCCCACAGAGCCCCTTGTTGTTGAACCTATCTCAGTGGTTCGCCCTGCATCTGCAAATCAAGAACTACGAATGATTGTTCATGAGCCTGCTTCCACAGAGGCTCATGAAGCTGAAGACATTCCAGCAGTTGATCCCATCGCTGTTGAAGACATTGGTCACCATGACAATGTTGAAGATGATGAAGTTCTTCCTCAGATTGAACACAACGTGGTATCATCGCCTGTTCTCACGAACAGCGAAATCATCAGCATTGGTCGTCCTCTGACGCCAATTGCTCAGGATGCATCATGGGCTGATCGCCCGCAACAACAAGACTCCCCCAGTACTCCCCAACAACAACAAGTCACACCATCTGTGCAAGTTGAAGAGGATGAGGGCCTGCCTACTCCATCTCCCAAGGCATCGCCTGTATTACAAAGGCTTCACAAAGGACCAAGGCCTCAAGTCCCTCTTTCGAGCGTTCCAGAAGGAGAAGTGCACCACCAACCTGTTGCACGTCAAGTGTTTTCAGAAGCCACTTCAACTGTGAATGTCTCCGTGTCTAAAGCCCAAGATGCTAAAGACAATCCAGCTGCATCAGCCGATGACGAACATCAAGAAGAACGTGTCCCTACTCCCCCCATTACTGAAGAAGTTGTTCCTGAAGTGAACGTGCCTGTGCCAGACCCTCCAACTCAACAAGTGGAGGTTGAAAACATTGAGGCTACCACCACTAACACGAATGAAGCCAATGACGTAGTCATGGCTGAAGCCAATGTGGAGCCTGCACCAAGCAACATGCCAGAAGTCAATGCTGCAACTGCTCCTGAAGCTTCTGCCACTGTTGCTGCCACTGCTCCTGTTCCGCCACCAAGGCCATATACAATTGAGCAAGCTTACAACCATGGGGAGCTAATCACAGTAAGATGGCCCGTTCTGGTCCCTCCGCCTAATGTCTCTGGTCCTCAGTTTGATTATCACATTGAGCATAGGCCTCAGGTCCAGAAACCAAAGCCAAGACTGCCAAGGTTTCCAGGTACTGCCACATCTGTCGGGTCCTTCAATGCAAATGGCTTCAAAAGCCAAAACACCTTCTTTGACATCTCAAAGAACCCTTACTCAAGGCCAAGAATATCATCTGATCATTTTTGGAGTCATCAGCAACGAAGCTATTACTCCTGCGTTCTGTATGATCAAGGGCGCATTTTCCCTCATATGCGCCTCGACACTGAAGCCATTGCTGGACTGTCATGCTTAGAAGAAGCACTTGACTGCTTTCGTGATGCTGGTCTGCTCAGCTTTGTGACAGACAAAGAACATTGGAATGAAGAACTTTTGCTTCAATTCTATGCTACCCTCCACATTCGCGGCTACAACAGGGATACAAAACCGTGGGTTCTCGAGTGGATGACTGGAAATGTTCATCATGAAGCCAAAGCTCTTGACATCATTGAGCTTACAGGCCTATCCACTCCCGGAGAGCTGTACAAACCTGGTTGTCAAAACCACCGCAATGCTTTGGAGAGCATCTTCCATAAGCCAGAACCCAACATGAGCCAGATGTTGAGCATGATGAAGCCATTGCCACATGACGCTGAATACCCAAAGGAGTTCTTTGTTTATGACCTTGAGTATCTGCCGCGCACCATATATCACATCATCAGGCGGACTCTATGGCCTATCAAAGGACATTCATCAGCTACAAAACTTGAAGGAGCCATGAAGACATTGGTCTTTTACATCCTCAATGGCATCAGCTTCAATGCACAAGATTTCTTCCTCAGGCAACTGGCTGCATCTGGATCTGACCTTTTTGGCCTGAAATTCTATGCTCCATGGGTCATGCGCCTCATCAAGCTACACTCTGCTATCAACTATCAGCCCTCTGCTAGCAATCATGTGATCTTTCTACCAGAGGTTGATATGTCAGTTGAAGCCATATACCCTGAGCCTGCCAAGAAGCCTCTTTGTCTTCAAAATGCTGAACACCAAAGCTTCACTCAGCCTATGGAAGGAGTCCAAGCTGTAACTCGTGTCTATCCGATGGCTGGAAAAACTCGGCTGCCTCATCGTGCGCCAACTGAAGCTACTGAGCGCACAATTGCTCAAAGGCCAAAGAAGCGCTCTCGGGTCCTAAATGACCGAGAACTTCTTGTGGCACTGCATCAGAAACAAGACAAGCATCATTTTTGGCTCAAGCGTTAGATGCAAAGTCTCTTGGTGGATGTAAATCGCATTCGAAATCTTGCCACCAAGAATGCATTTGTCACTCACGAAACCTGTCGGCGATCATGGAAGAGTTTGACCCTGCTCAGTGCTGAAGGAGATCTTCAAGACGATGGCTTCACTGAATGGTTCAAGTTTGACTCCACTCCTCCATGGAATGTTGTCCTACGACGAACTCCATCCCTTGAAGACTCTGACTATTCTTCCTCCGCGGCAACTGTGAATGCCAACGTGATCGATGATGAAGACGATGCTACTTCACCACCCCCTACTTCTGCACGCATCGACACTGCACCAAGTTCGTCTGCACCGCCAAACAACAATGACAACCCTGCTGCTTCAACTACTCCTCATGAGGATGAGTAGATGCTCTATGTCTTCAAACCTTTTTGGTCATTACTGACAAAAGGGGGAGAAGCATATGAGTTTGATAGTCTTCAAGTGGGTTCATATGGGCGGTTGCTTTATATTTTGCCTAGTGGTTACAACTCTTGCTTTTGATACATTTCGTTCGTTGAGTTGTAACACTTAAACTTGATGGTCGTCTGCTACTTATTTGCTCTTTCATGTGCGATGATAACTTCTGCACTTAGATCATTCCGTACTTAGATCATTCTGCAGACGTCCATTTTCCATTATGCATGTCATTTTTTAAGTTATATCATTTCATGCATGATGAATTATCTTCATAAGTTGAAGAGGATCTCCACAAGTACAACCTGCCATGTGCATTTGCATTCCAAAAGCAAATTACTTATATGCACATCTTCAGGGGGAGCCCTTGCCACTTATGAAGACAATACCCTGTCCTTTACAATTTCACATACTTCATTCCCGTTGAAAACTTCAACCAGTTTGTCATCAATCACCAAAAAGGGGGAGATTGTAAGTGCATCTAGTGCCACCCCTAGTTGGTTTTGGAGTATTGACGACGAAGTTGGTTGAGGGACTAATGCGTTTGTGAGAATTGCAGGATAACGCAGGTTGTGTCCCTCATTGATTCGGTTACCTACCGGAGATGACCCCTAAAAATGTATGAAGACATTGAAGACAATGGTGGTATGTGAAGATATTCACATTGAAGACTATGACATGAGAAGACATTGAGCGAAGACTATGGAGCACGAAGACTGTGTTGTTTCATTGTTTCCTTTTCTTCTGTGTTGAGTCATAGGAACCATCGTACTGTTAAGTCGGGTCCAAGTGAACAAAGTCAGAGTGACTGAAGTGATGCTCAACCCAAATCCAATGTCTTCGAGCGAATACAATGAGAGCAAATCTTATCCAGAGCTGGATGAGTCAGCTTTGCTTGTAGCCCAAGTAAAGTTGCCGCGTGTGTTTGAAATCTGACCGTTGGAACACGTGTCAGTTCCTTAGTGACCCAGGGTCATTTCGAACATATCAGGTCGGGTTGCCTTGTGGCTATAAATAGCTCACCCCCTACACCATAAATTGGTGGCTGCTCAGAGTTAGTTTACGGCTTTTGTCGTTTTGAGAGCAACCCACCTCGAAGCCTTTGAGAGAGAAATCCTTGCGAGGACAAAGTCCAAACACCCAGAGCCAAAGAGTGTTAGGCATCACTGAAGTCTTTCTGTCTGTGTGACCTGAAGACTTATTACACTTGAGGACTGTGTATCCTCCAGCCGGTTAGGCGTCGTGTTCTGAGCATCCAAGAGTCATTGTGGATTGCCGGTGAACAAATTCTGTGAAGGTTCGGAAGTCTACCTTGAAGACTTACCAGAGTGATTGGGAGAGGACTGTGTGTCCTTAGATCAAGGGGAATAAGGTAAAGACGCATCCTTCTGAGTTGAATCTCAGCCTCCCTAACCAGACGTACAGTTGTCACAGCAACTGGAATTGGTCCAACAAATCCTGTGTCTTCAACAAGTGACTGGTTCTATCCTTTCCCTCCCTTTACCTTGAGTTTGTCTTCGTGAAGTCATTGCTTATTTGTCTTATCTGTTTGACTTCATTGCTTGACTACTATCGTTGATTGGCTTCATACTATCTTCCATCCTGATCCTTACTACCTAGCTGCTATTAGTCTTTGTATGTTCACATTATTGCATACTTGACTATGGCTTGCTTGTTGTAATTTATCTTCCGCTGCATATCAATTAGGTCATTTCTATTGCTTGTCTTCGAAACTTTCATGTTTTGAAGACTTTGATAAAAATCGCCTATTCACCCCGCCCCCCTCTAGTCGATAACTAGCACTTTCAGGTCCATAAACTGAGGATTGTCCTCATTGCTGCGTAGAAGGCTTATGTCCTTAATGCATCGCTCGGTGTGCTGAACCTCGAACGTCGTCTGTGGATGTTGTGAATGTCTGACATACACGTTTTGATGACTACATGATAGTTCAGTAATGCTAAACGGTTTAGAATTGTGGCGCCGAAGACGTTTTTGAAACATCGCGGAACATATGAGATGCTCCAAGGGCTGAAATTGAGATTTCAAGATCGTGCCCACGTCAAGAGGTATGAGACCTCCGACGAGTTTCTTAGCCTGCAAACTAAGGGAGAAAAGCTCAATTGTTGAGCATGTGCCCAGATTGTCTGAGTACTACAATCACTTGAATTGAGTGGGAGTTAATCTTCCAGATGAGATAGTGATGGTTCTCCATAGTCACTGCCACCAAGCTATTAGAGCTTCGTGATGAACTATAACATATCAGGGATAGACATGATGATCCTTGAGCAATTCGCGATGTTTGACACCGCGAAAGTAGAAATCAAGTAGGAGCATCAATTGTTGATGGTTGGTGAAACCACTAGTTTCAAGAAGGGCAAGGGCAAGAAGGATACTTCATGAAATGGCAAATCAGTTGCTGCTCTAGTGAAGAAACCCAAGGTCGAACCCAAACCCAAGACTAAGTGCTTCTGTAATGAGGGGAACAGTCACTGAAGCAGAACTATCCTAGATACTTGGTAGGTGAGAAGGCTAGCAAGGTCGACAGAAGTATATTGGATATACATTATATTAATGTGTACTTTACTAGTACTCCTAGTAGCACCATGGTAATAGATACCGGTTCAGTTGCTAAGTGTAAGTAACTCGAAATAAAAGGCTACGGAATAAACGGAGACTAGCTAAAGGCGAGGTGACGATATGTGTTGGAAGTATTTCCAAGGTTGATGTGATCAAGCATCGCATGCTCCCTCTACCATCAAGATTGGTGTTAAACCTAAATAATTGTTATTTGGTGTTTGCATTGAGCATAGACATGATTGGATTATGTCTATCCCAATACGATTATTCATTTAAGGAGAATAGTGGTTACTCTATTTATTTGAATAATACCTTCAACGGTCTTGCACCTAAAATGAATGGTTTATTGAATCTCAATCGTAGTGATACACATGTTCATGCCAAAAGATATAAGATAGTAATGATAGTACCACCTACTTGTGGCACTGCCATGTAAGTCATATTGGTATAAAATGCATGAAGAAGCTCCATGTTGATGGATCTTTGGACTCACTCATTTTTGAAAAGTTTGAGACATGCGAACCATGTCTATTGGTATGTACGCATGAAGAAACTCCATGCAGATGGATCGTTTGGACTCACTTGATTATGAATCACTTGAGACATGCAAATCATACCACATGGGCAAAATGACTGAAAAGCCTCGTTTTCAGTAAGATGGAACAAGAAAGCAACTTGTTGGAAGTAATACATTTTGATGTGTGCAGTCCAATGAGTGCTGAGGCACGTAGTGGATATCGTTATGTTCTTACTTCACAGATGATTTAAGTAGATGTTGAGTATATTTACTTGATGAAACACAAGTCTGAATTATTGAAAGGTTCAAGTAGTTGCAGAGTGAAGTTGAAGATCTTCGTGACAAGAGGATAAAATGTCTATGATATGATCATAGCACTACTAGGGAAAACCTTATACACAGAATCTTACCAGTAGCGCGTGTTAAAATGAGGCGCTACTGCTAATTAGCAGTAGCGCGTCTGCCAAAACCGCACTACTGTTACCCCCTTAGCAGTAGCACGGCAGGAACAGAACGCGCTACTACTATAATTGCCACACCGTTCCCTACGTGCTAGGTATAGTAGTAGAGCCCTTCTAGAAACGTCGCTACTACTACGGATTTTAGCAGCAACGCGTTTTCCCTTCCCACGCTATTGTTAAAGCTATTCTCACCTAACCCCCCGCGCGGCCTGATTCCCTCTCCTCTGCTTCCTCGCCCAATTCCCCACTCTCTCTTCTCCCCCTCGTCACCTCCGCCTCGCCGCCGTATCCCCCGACCCTGCCTCACCGCCGTCTCCCCCGACCCCGCCTCGCCGCCGTCTCCCTCGACC